>NW_027225027.1:0-33314 GCF_041296235.1 Equus asinus
CATACTCGCTCGCTGTGGAAAAATGGGGACATCCCGGTCAAAGCAGGACGAGAGAGGACCCAAAGCTCCCTCCTCTCCCCGTTCAGCCATCGTCGTCCTGGGAGGGAGTCTCTTCGCGGTTCGCTTCTCCTGCCGGCCCCGTTTCCCCTCCTGCCAACCCAGCGCCTCTCTCGCCTGCTCCTCGCTTCCTCGGGCTGCGGGCTGCGGGCTGCGGGATGGGGGAGGGGGGGGGTGCGGTGCGCGTCGCTCCCTGCCAGCTCGTGCCCGGGTGGTTCTGACGGGTCCCCGGATCTGATCTCCGAGGAGCACCTTCTGCGGGGAGAAGCGGGACTGCGTCCCTGTCAGTTTCCCGGAGCGCGGGACCGGAGCCTTGCCCCGAAACGCAGGCTCGGGAGACCGAAGTCCTGAGCTGAAACCCAAGGGGCGCCGTCTCCCGCGAGTGACGTGCCCTCCCTGAGCTGCGCTTTCCTCCTCTGGTGCGAGGGGGTCCTGGCGTTCGTGCCTCCTTGCGGGGGCGAGTGCTGGTGAGAACGCAAGCGGGAAATACGGAGCAGACCGCTCAGCACGGAGCGCGGCCTCGGTGGGGGCCCGGGCCTCGGCCGCCGTCCTTCCCCACGAGCCTACTTCTTGCCGCCGAGGCTCATCCAGCACCCAGGGATCGATCGCCTGGCTGCTTCCGGCCAGACACTCTCCTAGGTGCTGGCCACCCAGCAGCCGAGAACGCGGGTGCCAATCTCGGCCTCCGGGCGTTCGCCTCCTCGCCTCTGGGCCGCAAGACCAGCGGTGTGCCTACGCATGCCGGCCAGAGGTGGCAGAACCTGACGAGGACACGTGCCGTGGAAAATGGAGAGCTTGGCGCCCCGGAGGGCCTCGTCGGACGTCTGTGGATGGCCGTCGCTCTCTTTGCCGAAGCCCCGCCCCCTGCCCATCTTCTCTCCGTCCCAGGGTCCCCTTTCCAGTGGGACGCAAGAAGGCCCACAGGGCCCAAACGCTGGAGACGGGCAGCGCACACAGCGCGCCCTGGGTCCCGGGGGGTGCGGCGGGAAAGCCTTGCGGCACAGAACCCTGAAGCCCAGAGGTCTCGAGACAGGGAGAGCCGGGACGTCGGCAGGCACCGACGGGCCTTCGGACGCGACTCTTCCTCCCCGTCATCACACCGTGCTGCTCCTCCTCCGTCCTGGGCGCGAGCGCGCTCTTGGGAAGACGGAGGCGCCTTCGTCGGTGACCTAGCGGGCGGGAGATCCCGGGCAACGTCCCCAGCGGCACTTGAGCAGAACGGGGACGCTGCGGTCGGTCGTCGGGGAGGGGCTTCTACATGTCTGGTAGATGGAGCTGCTTTCTCGTGCCAAGTTCTCTGGGCCCTGACTTTTCTGCCTGCTCCTTCTATCAACTCAGTAAGGTCGGGGGTGCCCGGCAGAAAGAGGAAAAGAGCCAGAGCGAAGAAGCGGAGAGAAAGGAACACACAAACCCGGAGCACACACACACACAGGCACACAGACACACAGGCGCGCGCGCGCGCGCGCGCACACACACACACACACACACACACACGCCTACACACCCACTCGCACAACCCGCACAAGCACACGCACACGCAAGCGCAGACAGAGCGCGCCAGCGAGCTCCGGTGCCTGCCTGTGGTTCCTGGGCGATGGCGGGGCAGCGATGCCGGGAGCCCGGGACTCCTGAGAGCCTGTCTGCGCGGCCTAGGGCCCCAGGGGTGATCGCCAGCCCCGGGGCCCCTGCCTCCTGGCCCGGGCCCAGCTCCAGCACCACCGCCCTCCTGGGGGGGAAGCGAGCTCTTGGGCAGAGCCTCTCTGGGTCAGGGTGGGTGTCTGTCTAGGTCCGTGTCTTGGATCCTCTCCGTGTCGCCGTTTCTCTGGTTTCTCCGTGTCTCTGTCTCTGTCTCTGTCTCTGGGTCTCTGGGCTGGCGCCAGCAGGAGCTGTCCAGGGTCCCCGCGAGGGGCGGGTTGGGGGCGGGGTGCGGTCTCCTGGGCGGCGCTGGCGGGGGGAAGTGTGGCCGCCCCGCCTCCCCGCTCCCTCAGGGGCAGCGCGGCGGGCTTCCGCTGACGCCCTCTGGTCGCGCCGGTGGCTCCGCCTGGGTTTGGGCAAGTCGGGGCCCGGCCGGCGCCGCAGAGGTCAGGGCTCCCGCTGGGAGGCCCTCGGGCCGGAGGGGACTCAGAGGAGCACGGGCCCGGCGGCCCGACGCCCCGACGCCTCGGGCCAAGTGCCCCGCGCCACCCCCCTCCCAGCAGCCGCATCTCCTGCGACCCATCGCCGGATCCGAGCGGCCAGGGCGGCCTGGAGTGTTCCCGGGCCGCGAGGGGAGAGCGCCCAGCCAGGCGCCCCGCCCCCATCCCCGCCCCCACCGCCGCCCCCACCACCCCTCGTTTCCCACCGCCGCCCGCCCCGCCCCGCCTCCTCGCACCCCGGGCTGCTCCAGGCCTCCGCGCCCTGGGAGGGCAGCAGGGCGGGGCAGCGCAGGGTTTGGCTGCCCGCTGGCCGCGCCCGAGGCGGCCGCGGCGGGAGGCAGCAGCGGGAGGAAGGCGGCAGGCCGGGCGCGGGCGCAGGGGGCGCCGGCGGCGGGTGCGCGTCACAGAGGCCTGGGCGCGCGCGAGCCGCGGGCCGGGCGACGCGGCGCGGCTTCTTAGGGGCGCCGGCGGCAGGCGCCAGCGTCTACGGCCATACCACCCTGAACGCGCCCGATCTCGTCTGATCTCGGAAGCTAAGCAGGGTCGGGCCTGGTTAGTACTTGGATGGGAGACCGCCTGGGAATACCGGGTGCTGTAGGCTTTTGCCTCCCTCGCCTTTTGCCGCCGGCCGGGCGCGGCTCCCTCCGCGCTCCTGCCGCCCCTCCTCCGTCTGCGGCCTCCGGCCTCCGTCCTCCGCGGACGCCCCCCACCCCTCCAGCCAGCCCGACCCCCCCCACCCTCCCCCTCCCCTCCCGCCCCCCTCCGCACCGCGGGCCCGCCGGCGCCGCCCATGGGCAGGGCCCAACCCCTCCCCGCCACAGCCCAACCCTTCCAGCTCGCGGCCCCACCCCAACCCAGGGCCAATCGGGGCCAGCCCGGCGGGACCGGGACCCGGGACGGGACCGGGACCGGACCGGGACCGGGACCCCGACGCCGCACACGCCGCCGGCCGGCTCCCTCTGGCCTCGGCCTCTTCCCACCCGCTCGGCTCCCGCTCCGGTGACACCCCAGCCCTTCCCTCGGCGCCCCGCCCCCGCCGCCCCAGCCGCCGGGTAGAGTCGTCCTGTCAGGTGGAACGGATTCCACGGCGGTGCCGGGAGGCCCAAACGGGTCCCAAAGCGACCAGCCCCGCCCACCGAGGAAAGGCACCTGGTCAGGCTTTTCCAGACACCGCCCGCTTCTCCAAGGACAGGGCGGACTGGGTTAGAGAGGAGCGTCTCGGGCACCTCACCCAAGACGGGATGGCTTCTGCCTTTGCTGGCGTCTCTGCCGCTGCAGGTCATCTTCTAAAACCTGGTACCCGCTTGCTTGTCCTTGAGAGGCTCATTCACAATCAACACTCCTTTCCCGACCTAAGTTTGTCCCTGTCAGTTTGTCTCGCTTTTCCTTCCAGAAGCCCCCTTCCCGGGGTGGGGGGGAGGGGGGGAGGTGGTGGTGGTGGGGGGGGGGGTAGGGGGGTGGGTGGGTCTGAGTTTCAAGCTCCACCTGACTAGGATCCCATTCTGCTTTCGCCTTCGGGCGGTCCTGCCTCGCTTGGAAACGCTGCTACGTTGCTCCTGGTGGATGAGCTTGCGTTCGTTTTGAGTTTGAGAACGCTGGATGCAAAGACGAGGAGTCTTGATGGCTGAGGCTTTTGGTGTCCCCTCACTCGGGGGCCTCCCTCTCTTCCGCCTCCCCCCGCCTCCCCACCCACCCCCTCACACCCGACCCCTACCACCCCAGGGCCCCGGCCGGGCCCCGCCCCTCCAGGCCGCATCTGTCAGAGGGAGTTGAAAAGCCTCCTGACAGGACACGTCCTCCCTCAGCAGCCAGCCCTTCCTGGCTCCCTGGCTTCAGCTTTCCGTTCGCGTGGCTCGGGCAGCCTTTCGCATCTTCTTTGCACCTGCCTGTGTTTGCAACAGAGGACCGTGGCCAAGGGATCCAGGAAACCGGGAGGAGAGCTGGCTTCCGGGGAGGCGAATGGGAAGGACAGGGAGGCAGAGAGGGAGCCTTGCCTCAGAGAACGGACTTTGAACCCCCGAAGGGAAAAGTCCTCCAGATAAATCACGTCTTCCCCACCGAATCCAAGAGCCATACTCGCTCGCTGTGGAAAAATGGGGACATCCCGGTCAAAGCAGGACGAGAGAGGACCCAAAGCTCCCTCCTCTCCCCGTTCAGCCATCGTCGTCCTGGGAGGGAGTCTCTTCGCGGTTCGCTTCTCCTGCCGGCCCCGTTTCCCCTCCTGCCAACCCAGCGCCTCTCTCGCCTGCTCCTCGCTTCCTCGGGCTGCGGGCTGCGGGCTGCGGGATGGGGGAGGGGGGGGGTGCGGTGCGCGTCGCTCCCTGCCAGCTCGTGCCCGGGGTGGTTCTGACGGGTCCCCGGATCTGATCTCCGAGGAGCACCTTCTGCGGGGAGAAGCGGGACTGCGTCCCTGTCAGTTTCCCGGAGCGCGGGACCGGAGCCTTGCCCCGAAACGCAGGCTCGGGAGACCGAAGTCCTGAGCTGAAACCCAAGGGGCGCCGTCTCCCGCGAGTGACGTGCCCTCCCTGAGCTGCGCTTTCCTCCTCTGGTGCGAGGGGGTCCTGGCGTTCGTGCCTCCTTGCGGGGGCGAGTGCTGGTGAGAACGCAAGCGGGAAATACGGAGCAGACCGCTCAGCACGGAGCGCGGCCTCGGTGGGGGCCCGGGCCTCGGCCGCCGTCCTTCCCCACGAGCCTACTTCTTGCCGCCGAGGCTCATCCAGCACCCAGGGATCGATCGCCTGGCTGCTTCCGGCCAGACACTCTCCTAGGTGCTGGCCACCCAGCAGCCGAGAACGCGGGTGCCAATCTCGGCCTCCGGGGCGTTCGCCTCCTCGCCTCTGGGGCCGCAAGACCAGCGGTGTGCCTACGCATGCCGGCCAGAGGTGGCAGAACCTGACGAGGACACGTGCCGTGGAAAATGGAGAGCTTGGCGCCCCGGAGGGCCTCGTCGGACGTCTGTGGATGGCCGTCGCTCTCTTTGCCGAAGCCCGCCCCCTGCCCATCTTCTCTCCGTCCCAGGGTCCCCTTTCCAGTGGGACGCAAGAAGGCCCACAGGGCCCAAACGCTGGAGACGGGCAGCGCACACAGCGCGCCCTGGGTCCCGGGGGGTGCGGCGGGAAAGCCTTGCGGCACAGAACCCTGAAGCCCAGAGGTCTCGAGACAGGGAGAGCCGGGACGTCGGCAGGCACCGACGGGCCTTCGGACGCGACTCTTCCTCCCCGTCATCACACCGTGCTGCTCCTCCCTCCGTCCTGGGCGCGAGCGCGCTCTTGGGAAGACGGAGGCGCCTTCGTCGGTGACCTAGCGGGCGGGAGATCCCGGGCAACGTCCCCAGCGGCACTTGAGCAGAACGGGGACGCTGCGGTCGGTCGTCGGGGAGGGGCTTCTACATGTCTGGTAGATGGAGCTGCTTTCTCGTGCCAAGTTCTCTGGGCCCTGACTTTTCTGCCTGCTCCTTCTATCAACTCAGTAAGGTCGGGGGTGCCCGGCAGAAAGAGGAAAAGAGCCAGAGCGAAGAAGCGGAGAGAAAGGAACACACAAACCCGGACGCACACACACACACAGGCACACAGACACACAGGCGCGCGCGCGCGCGCGCGCACACACACACACACACACACACACACGCCTACACACCCACTCGCACAACCCGCACAAGCACACGCACACGCAAGCGCAGACAGAGCGCGCCAGCGAGCTCCGGTGCCTGCCTGTGGTTCCTGGGCGATGGCGGGGCAGCGATGCCGGGAGCCCGGGACTCCTGAGAGCCTGTCTGCGCGGCCTAGGGCCCCAGGGGTGATCGCCAGCCCCGGGGCCCCTGCCTCCTGGCCCGGGCCCAGCTCCAGCACCACCGCCCTCCTGGGGGGGAAGCGAGCTCTTGGGCAGAGCCTCTCTGGGTCAGGGTGGGTGTCTGTCTAGGTCCGTGTCTTGGATCCTCTCCGTGTCGCCGTTTCTCTGTTTCTCCGTGTCTCTGTCTCTGTCTCTGTCTCTGGGTCTCTGGGCTGGCGCCAGCAGGAGCTGTCCAGGGTCCCCGCGAGGGGCGGGTTGGGGGCGGGGTGCCGGTCTCCTGGGCGGCGCTGGCGGGGGGGAAGTGTGGCCGCCCCGCCTCCCCGCTCCCTCAGGGGCAGCGCGGCGGGCTTCCGCTGACGCCCTCTGGTCGCGCCGGTGGCTCCGCCTGGGTTTGGGCAAGTCGGGGCCCGGCCGGCGCCGCAGAGGTCAGGGCTCCCGCTGGGAGGCCCCTCGGGCCGGAGGGGACTCAGAGGAGCACGGGCCCGGCGGCCCGACGCCCCGACGCCTCGGGCCAAGTGCCCCGCGCCACCCCCCTCCCAGCAGCCGCATCTCCTGCGACCCATCGCCGGATCCGAGCGGCCAGGGCGGCCTGGAGTGTTCCCGGGCCGCGAGGGGAGAGCGCCCAGCCAGGCGCCCCGCCCCCATCCCCGCCCCCACCGCCGCCCCCACCACCCCTCGTTTCCCACCGCCGCCCGCCCCGCCCCGCCTCCTCGCACCCCGGGCTGCTCCAGGCCTCCGCGCCCTGGGAGGGCAGCAGGGCGGGGCAGCGCAGGGTTTGGCTGGCCCGCTGGCCGCGCCCGAGGCGGCCGCGGCGGGAGGCAGCAGCGGGAGGAAGGCGGCAGGCCGGGCGCGGGCGCAGGGGGCGCCGGCGGCGGGTGCGCGTCACAGAGGCCTGGGCGCGCGCGAGCCGCGGGCCGGGCGACGCGGCGCGGCTTCTTAGGGGCGCCGGCGGCAGGCGCCAGCGTCTACGGCCATACCACCCTGAACGCGCCCGATCTCGTCTGATCTCGGAAGCTAAGCAGGGTCGGGCCTGGTTAGTACTTGGATGGGAGACCGCCTGGGAATACCGGGTGCTGTAGGCTTTTGCCTCCCTCGCCTTTTGCCGCCGGCCGGGCGCGGCTCCCTCCGCGCTCCTGCCGCCCCTCCTCCGTCCTGCGGCCTCCGGCCTCCGTCCTCCGCGGACGCCCCCCACCCCTCCAGCCAGCCCGACCCCCCCCACCCTCCCCCTCCCCTCCCGCCCCCCTCCGCACCGCGGGCCCGCCGGCGCCGCCCATGGGCAGGGCCCAACCCCTCCCCGCCACAGCCCAACCCTTCCAGCTCGCGGCCCCACCCGAACCCAGGGCCAATCGGGGCCAGCCCGGCGGGACCGGGACCGGGACCGGGACCGGGACCCCGACGCCGCACACGCCGCCGGCCGGCTCCCTCTGGCCTCGGCCTCTTCCCACCCGCTCGGCTCCCGCTCCGGTGACACCCCAGCCCTTCCCTCGGCGCCCCGCCCCCGCCGCCCCAGCCGCCGGGTAGAGTCGTCCTGTCAGGTGGAACGGATTCCACGGCGGTGCCGGGAGGCCCAAACGGGTCCCAAAGCGACCAGCCCCGCCCACCGAGGAAAGGCACCTGGTCAGGCTTTTCCAGACACCGCCCGCTTCTCCAAGGACAGGGCGGACTGGGTTAGAGAGGAGCGTCTCGGGCACCTCACCCAAGACGGGATGGCTTCTGCCTTTGCTGGCGTCTCTGCCGCTGCAGGTCATCTTCTAAAACCTGGTACCCGCTTGCTTGTCCTTGAGAGGCTCATTCACAATCAACACTCCTTTCCCGACCTAAGTTTGTCCCTGTCAGTTTGTCTCGCTTTTCCTTCCAGAAGCCCCCTTCCCGGGGTGGGGGGGAGGGGGGGAGGTGGTGGTGGTGGGGGGGGGGTAGGGGGGTGGGTGGGTCTGAGTTTCAAGCTCCACCTGACTAGGATCCCATTCTGCTTTCGCCTTCGGGCGGTCCTGCCTCGCTTGGAAACGCTGCTACGTTGCTCCTGGTGGATGAGCTTGCGTTCGTTTTGAGTTTGAGAACGCTGGATGCAAAGACGAGGAGTCTTGATGGCTGAGGCTTTTGGTGTCCCCTCACTCGGGGGCCTCCCTCTCTTCCCGCCTCCCCCCGCCTCCCCACCCACCCCCTCACACCCGACCCCTACCACCCCAGGGCCCCGGCCGGGCCCCGCCCCTCCAGGCCGCATCTGTCAGAGGGAGTTGAAAAGCCTCCTGACAGGACACGTCCTCCCTCAGCAGCCAGCCCTTCCTGGCTCCCTGGCTTCAGCTTTCCGTTCGCGTGGCTCGGGCAGCCTTTCGCATCTTCTTTGCACCTGCCTGTGTTTGCAACAGAGGACCGTGGCCAAGGGATCCAGGAAACCGGGAGGAGAGCTGGCTTCCGGGGAGGCGAATGGGAAGGACAGGGAGGCAGAGAGGGAGCCTTGCCTCAGAGAACGGACTTTGAACCCCCGAAGGGAAAAGTCCTCCAGATAAATCACGTCTTCCCCACCGAATCCAAGAGCCATACTCGCTCGCTGTGGAAAAATGGGGACATCCCGGTCAAAGCAGGACGAGAGAGGACCCAAAGCTCCCTCCTCTCCCCGTTCAGCCATCGTCGTCCTGGGAGGGAGTCTCTTCGCGGTTCGCTTCTCCTGCCGGCCCCGTTTCCCCTCCTGCCAACCCAGCGCCTCTATCGCCTGCTCCTCGCTTCCTCGGGCTGCGGGCTGCGGGCTGCGGGATGGGGGAGGGGGGGGGTGCGGTGCGCGTCGCTCCCTGCCAGCTCGTGCCCGGGGTGGTTCTGACGGGTCCCCGGATCTGATCTCCGAGGAGCACCTTCTGCGGGGAGAAGCGGGACTGCGTCCCTGTCAGTTTCCCGGAGCGCGGGACCGGAGCCTTGCCCCGAAACGCAGGCTCGGGAGACCGAAGTCCTGAGCTGAAACCCAAGGGGCGCCGTCTCCCGCGAGTGACGTGCCCTCCCTGAGCTGCGCTTTCCTCCTCTGGTGCGAGGGGGTCCTGGCGTTCGTGCCTCCTTGCGGGGGCGAGTGCTGGTGAGAACGCAAGCGGGAAATACGGAGCAGACCGCTCAGCACGGAGCGCGGCCTCGGTGGGGGCCCGGGCCTCGGCCGCCGTCCTTCCCCACGAGCCTACTTCTTGCCGCCGAGGCTCATCCAGCACCCAGGGATCGATCGCCTGGCTGCTTCCGGCCAGACACTCTCCTAGGTGCTGGCCACCCAGCAGCCGAGAACGCGGGTGCCAATCTCGGCCTCCGGGGCGTTCGCCTCCTCGCCTCTGGGGCCGCAAGACCAGCGGTGTGCCTACGCATGCCGGCCAGAGGTGGCAGAACCTGACGAGGACACGTGCCGTGGAAAATGGAGAGCTTGGCGCCCCGGAGGGCCTCGTCGGACGTCTGTGGATGGCCGTCGCTCTCTTTGCCGAAGCCCGCCCCCTGCCCATCTTCTCTCCGTCCCAGGGTCCCCTTTCCAGTGGGACGCAAGAAGGCCCACAGGGCCCAAACGCTGGAGACGGGCAGCGCACACAGCGCGCCCTGGGTCCCGGGGGGTGCGGCGGGAAAGCCTTGCGGCACAGAACCCTGAAGCCCAGAGGTCTCGAGACAGGGAGAGCCGGGACGTCGGCAGGCACCGACGGGCCTTCGGACGCGACTCTTCCTCCCCGTCATCACACCGTGCTGCTCCTCCCTCCGTCCTGGGCGCGAGCGCGCTCTTGGGAAGACGGAGGCGCCTTCGTCGGTGACCTAGCGGGCGGGAGATCCCGGGCAACGTCCCCAGCGGCACTTGAGCAGAACGGGGACGCTGCGGTCGGTCGTCGGGGAGGGGCTTCTACATGTCTGGTAGATGGAGCTGCTTTCTCGTGCCAAGTTCTCTGGGCCCTGACTTTTCTGCCTGCTCCTTCTATCAACTCAGTAAGGTCGGGGGTGCCCGGCAGAAAGAGGAAAAGAGCCAGAGCGAAGAAGCGGAGAGAAAGGAACACACAAACCCGGACGCACACACACACACAGGCACACAGACACACAGGCGCGCGCGCGCGCGCGCACACACACACACACACACACACACACACACGCCTACACACCCACTCGCACAACCCGCACAAGCACACGCACACGCAAGCGCAGACAGAGCGCGCCAGCGAGCTCCGGTGCCTGCCTGTGGTTCCTGGGCGATGGCGGGGCAGCGATGCCGGGAGCCCGGGACTCCTGAGAGCCTGTCTGCGCGGCCTAGGGCCCCAGGGGTGATCGCCAGCCCCGGGGCCCCTGCCTCCTGGCCCGGGCCCAGCTCCAGCACCACCGCCCTCCTGGGGGGGAAGCGAGCTCTTGGGCAGAGCCTCTCTGGGTCAGGGTGGGTGTCTGTCTAGGTCCGTGTCTTGGATCCTCTCCGTGTCGCCGTTTCTCTGTTTCTCCGTGTCTCTGTCTCTGTCTCTGTCTCTGGGTCTCTGGGCTGGCGCCAGCAGGAGCTGTCCAGGGTCCCCGCGAGGGGCGGGTTGGGGGCGGGGTGCCGGTCTCCTGGGCGGCGCTGGCGGGGGGGAAGTGTGGCCGCCCCGCCTCCCCGCTCCCTCAGGGGCAGCGCGGCGGGCTTCCGCTGACGCCCTCTGGTCGCGCCGGTGGCTCCGCCTGGGTTTGGGCAAGTCGGGGCCCGGCCGGCGCCGCAGAGGTCAGGGCTCCCGCTGGGAGGCCCCTCGGGCCGGAGGGGACTCAGAGGAGCACGGGCCCGGCGGCCCGACGCCCCGACGCCTCGGGCCAAGTGCCCCGCGCCACCCCCCTCCCAGCAGCCGCATCTCCTGCGACCCATCGCCGGATCCGAGCGGCCAGGGCGGCCTGGAGTGTTCCCGGGCCGCGAGGGGAGAGCGCCCAGCCAGGCGCCCCGCCCCCATCCCCGCCCCCACCGCCGCCCCCACCACCCCTCGTTTCCCACCGCCGCCCGCCCCGCCCCGCCTCCTCGCACCCCGGGCTGCTCCAGGCCTCCGCGCCCTGGGAGGGCAGCAGGGCGGGGCAGCGCAGGGTTTGGCTGGCCCGCTGGCCGCGCCCGAGGCGGCCGCGGCGGGAGGCAGCAGCGGGAGGAAGGCGGCAGGCCGGGCGCGGGCGCAGGGGGCGCCGGCGGCGGGTGCGCGTCACAGAGGCCTGGGCGCGCGCGAGCCGCGGGCCGGGCGACGCGGCGCGGCTTCTTAGGGGCGCCGGCGGCAGGCGCCAGCGTCTACGGCCATACCACCCTGAACGCGCCCGATCTCGTCTGATCTCGGAAGCTAAGCAGGGTCGGGCCTGGTTAGTACTTGGATGGGAGACCGCCTGGGAATACCGGGTGCTGTAGGCTTTTGCCTCCCTCGCCTTTTGCCGCCGGCCGGGCGCGGCTCCCTCCGCGCTCCTGCCGCCCCTCCTCCGTCCTGCGGCCTCCGGCCTCCGTCCTCCGCGGACGCCCCCCACCCCTCCAGCCAGCCCGACCCCCCCCACCCTCCCCCTCCCCTCCCGCCCCCCTCCGCACCGCGGGCCCGCCGGCGCCGCCCATGGGCAGGGCCCAACCCCTCCCCGCCACAGCCCAACCCTTCCAGCTCGCGGCCCCACCCGAACCCAGGGCCAATCGGGGCCAGCCCGGCGGGACCGGGACCGGGACCGGGACCGGGACCCCGACGCCGCACACGCCGCCGGCCGGCTCCCTCTGGCCTCGGCCTCTTCCCACCCGCTCGGCTCCCGCTCCGGTGACACCCCAGCCCTTCCCTCGGCGCCCCGCCCCCGCCGCCCCAGCCGCCGGGTAGAGTCGTCCTGTCAGGTGGAACGGATTCCACGGCGGTGCCGGGAGGCCCAAACGGGTCCCAAAGCGACCAGCCCCGCCCACCGAGGAAAGGCACCTGGTCAGGCTTTTCCAGACACCGCCCGCTTCTCCAAGGACAGGGCGGACTGGGTTAGAGAGGAGCGTCTCGGGCACCTCACCCAAGACGGGATGGCTTCTGCCTTTGCTGGCGTCTCTGCCGCTGCAGGTCATCTTCTAAAACCTGGTACCCGCTTGCTTGTCCTTGAGAGGCTCATTCACAATCAACACTCCTTTCCCGACCTAAGTTTGTCCCTGTCAGTTTGTCTCGCTTTTCCTTCCAGAAGCCCCCTTCCCGGGGTGGGGGGGAGGGGGGGAGGTGGTGGTGGTGGGGGGGGGTAGGGGGGTGGGTGGGTCTGAGTTTCAAGCTCCACCTGACTAGGATCCCATTCTGCTTTCGCCTTCGGGCGGTCCTGCCTCGCTTGGAAACGCTGCTACGTTGCTCCTGGTGGATGAGCTTGCGTTCGTTTTGAGTTTGAGAACGCTGGATGCAAAGACGAGGAGTCTTGATGGCTGAGGCTTTTGGTGTCCCCTCACTCGGGGGCCTCCCTCTCTTCCCGCCTCCCCCCGCCTCCCCACCCACCCCCTCACACCCGACCCCTACCACCCCAGGGCCCCGGCCGGGCCCCGCCCCTCCAGGCCGCATCTGTCAGAGGGAGTTGAAAAGCCTCCTGACAGGACACGTCCTCCCTCAGCAGCCAGCCCTTCCTGGCTCCCTGGCTTCAGCTTTCCGTTCGCGTGGCTCGGGCAGCCTTTCGCATCTTCTTTGCACCTGCCTGTGTTTGCAACAGAGGACCGTGGCCAAGGGATCCAGGAAACCGGGAGGAGAGCTGGCTTCCGGGGAGGCGAATGGGAAGGACAGGGAGGCAGAGAGGGAGCCTTGCCTCAGAGAACGGACTTTGAACCCCCGAAGGGAAAAGTCCTCCAGATAAATCACGTCTTCCCCACCGAATCCAAGAGCCATACTCGCTCGCTGTGGAAAAATGGGGACATCCCGGTCAAAGCAGGACGAGAGAGGACCCAAAGCTCCCTCCTCTCCCCGTTCAGCCATCGTCGTCCTGGGAGGGAGTCTCTTCGCGGTTCGCTTCTCCTGCCGGCCCCGTTTCCCCTCCTGCCAACCCAGCGCCTCTATCGCCTGCTCCTCGCTTCCTCGGGCTGCGGGCTGCGGGCTGCGGGATGGGGGGGGGGGGGCGGTGCGCGTCGCTCCCTGCCAGCTCGTGCCCGGGGTGGTTCTGACGGGTCCCCGGATCTGATCTCCGAGGAGCACCTTCTGCGGGGAGAAGCGGGACTGCGTCCCTGTCAGTTTCCCGGAGCGCGGGACCGGAGCCTTGCCCCGAAACGCAGGCTCGGGAGACTGAAGTCCTGAGCTGAAACCCAAGGGGCGCCGTCTCCCGCGAGTGACGTGCCCTCCCTGAGCTGCGCTTTCCTCCTCTGGTGCGAGGGGGTCCTGGCGTTCGTGCCTCCTTGCGGGGGCGAGTGCTGGTGAGAACGCAAGCGGGAAACACGGAGCAGACCGCTCAGCACGGAGCGCGGCCTCGGTGGGGGCCCGGGCCTCGGCCGCCGTCCTTCCCCACGAGCCTACTTCTTGCCGCCGAGGCTCATCCAGCACCCAGGGATCGATCGCCTGGCTGCTTCCGGCCAGACACTCTCCTAGGTGCTGGCCACCCAGCAGCCGAGAACGCGGGTGCCAATCTCGGCCTCCGGGGCGTTCGCCTCCTCGCCTCTGGGGCCGCAAGACCAGCGGTGTGCCTACGCATGCCGGCCAGAGGTGGCAGAACCTGACGAGGACACGTGCCGTGGAAAATGGAGAGCTTGGCGCCCCGGAGGGCCTCGTCGGACGTCTGTGGATGGCCGTCGCTCTCTTTGCCGAAGCCCGCCCCCTGCCCATCTTCTCTCCGTCCCAGGGTCCCCTTTCCAGTGGGACGCAAGAAGGCCCACAGGGCCCAAACGCTGGAGACGGGCAGCGCACACAGCGCGCCCTGGGTCCCGGGGGGTGCGGCGGGAAAGCCTTGCGGCACAGAACCCTGAAGCCCAGAGGTCTCGAGACAGGGAGAGCCGGGACGTCGGCAGGCACCGACGGGCCTTCGGACGCGACTCTTCCTCCCCGTCATCACACCGTGCTGCTCCTCCCTCCGTCCTGGGCGCGAGCGCGCTCTTGGGAAGACGGAGGCGCCTTCGTCGGTGACCTAGCGGGCGGGAGATCCCGGGCAACGTCCCCAGCGGCACTTGAGCAGAACGGGGACGCTGCGGTCGGTCGTCGGGGAGGGGCTTCTACATGTCTGGTAGATGGAGCTGCTTTCTCGTGCCAAGTTCTCTGGGCCCTGACTTTTCTGCCTGCTCCTTCTATCAACTCAGTAAGGTCGGGGGTGCCCGGCAGAAAGAGGAAAAGAGCCAGAGCGAAGAAGCGGAGAGAAAGGAACACACAAACCCGGACGCACACACACACACAGGCACACAGACACACAGGCGCGCGCGCGCGCACGCGCACACACACACACACACACACACACACGCCTACACACCCACTCGCACAACCCGCACAAGCACACGCACACGCAAGCGCAGACAGAGCGCGCCAGCGAGCTCCGGTGCCTGCCTGTGGTTCCTGGGCGATGGCGGGGCAGCGATGCCGGGAGCCCGGGACTCCTGAGAGCCTGTCTGCGCGGCCTAGGGCCCCAGGGGTGATCGCCAGCCCCGGGGCCCCTGCCTCCTGGCCCGGGCCCAGCTCCAGCACCACCGCCCTCCTGGGGGGGAAGCGAGCTCTTGGGCAGAGCCTCTCTGGGTCAGGGTGGGTGTCTGTCTAGGTCCGTGTCTTGGATCCTCTCCGTGTCGCCGTTTCTCTGTTTCTCCGTGTCTCTGTCTCTGTCTCTGTCTCTGGGTCTCTGGGCTGGCGCCAGCAGGAGCTGTCCAGGGTCCCCGCGAGGGGCGGGTTGGGGGCGGGGTGCCGGTCTCCTGGGCGGCGCTGGCGGGGGGAAGTGTGGCCGCCCCGCCTCCCCGCTCCCTCAGGGGCAGCGCGGCGGGCTTCCGCTGACGCCCTCTGGTCGCGCCGGTGGCTCCGCCTGGGTTTGGGCAAGTCGGGGCCCGGCCGGCGCCGCAGAGGTCAGGGCTCCCGCTGGGAGGCCCCTCGGGCCGGAGGGGACTCAGAGGAGCACGGGCCCGGCGGCCCGACGCCCCGACGCCTCGGGCCAAGTGCCCCGCGCCACCCCCCTCCCAGCAGCCGCATCTCCTGCGACCCATCGCCGGATCCGAGCGGCCAGGGCGGCCTGGAGTGTTCCCGGGCCGCGAGGGGAGAGCGCCCAGCCAGGCGCCCCGCCCCCATCCCCGCCCCCACCGCCGCCCCCACCACCCCTCGTTTCCCACCGCCGCCCGCCCCGCCCCGCCTCCTCGCACCCCGGGCTGCTCCAGGCCTCCGCGCCCTGGGAGGGCAGCAGGGCGGGGCAGCGCAGGGTTTGGCTGGCCCGCTGGCCGCGCCCGAGGCGGCCGCGGCGGGAGGCAGCAGCGGGAGGAAGGCGGCAGGCCGGGCGCGGGCGCAGGGGGCGCCGGCGGCGGGTGCGCGTCACAGAGGCCTGGGCGCGCGCGAGCCGCGGGCCGGGCGACGCGGCGCGGCTTCTTAGGGGCGCCGGCGGCAGGCGCCAGCGTCTACGGCCATACCACCCTGAACGCGCCCGATCTCGTCTGATCTCGGAAGCTAAGCAGGGTCGGGCCTGGTTAGTACTTGGATGGGAGACCGCCTGGGAATACCGGGTGCTGTAGGCTTTTGCCTCCCTCGCCTTTTGCCGCCGGCCGGGCGCGGCTCCCTCCGCGCTCCTGCCGCCCCTCCTCCGTCCTGCGGCCTCCGGCCTCCGTCCTCCGCGGACGCCCCCCACCCCTCCAGCCAGCCCGACGCCCCCCACCCTCCCCCTCCCCTCCCGCCCCCCTCCGCACCGCGGGCCCGCCGGCGCCGCCCATGGGCAGGGCCCAACCCCTCCCCGCCACAGCCCAACCCTTCCAGCTCGCGGCCCCACCCGAACCCAGGGCCAATCGGGGCCAGCCCGGCGGGACCGGGACCGGGACCGGGACCGGGACCGGGACCGGGACCGGGACCCCGACGCCGCACACGCCGCCGGCCGGCTCCCTCTGGCCTCGGCCTCTTCCCACCCGCTCGGCTCCCGCTCCGGTGACACCCCAGCCCTTCCCTCGGCGCCCCGCCCCCGCCGCCCCAGCCGCCGGGTAGAGTCGTCCTGTCAGGTGGAACGGATTCCACGGCGGTGCCGGGAGGCCCAAACGGGTCCCAAAGCGACCAGCCCCGCCCACCGAGGAAAGGCACCTGGTCAGGCTTTTCCAGACACCGCCCGCTTCTCCAAGGACAGGGCGGACTGGGTTAGAGAGGAGCGTCTCGGGCACCTCACCCAAGACGGGATGGCTTCTGCCTTTGCTGGCGTCTCTGCCGCTGCAGGTCATCTTCTAAAACCTGGTACCCGCTTGCTTGTCCTTGAGAGGCTCATTCACAATCAACACTCCTTTCCCGACCTAAGTTTGTCCCTGTCAGTTTGTCTCGCTTTTCCTTCCAGAAGCCCCCTTCCCGGGGTGGGGGGGAGGGGGGGAGGTGGTGGTGGTGGGGGGGGGTAGGGGGGTGGGTGGGTCTGAGTTTCAAGCTCCACCTGACTAGGATCCCATTCTGCTTTCGCCTTCGGGCGGTCCTGCCTCGCTTGGAAACGCTGCTACGTTGCTCCTGGTGGATGAGCTTGCGTTCGTTTTGAGTTTGAGAACGCTGGATGCAAAGACGAGGAGTCTTGATGGCTGAGGCTTTTGGTGTCCCCTCACTCGGGGGCCTCCCTCTCTTCCCGCCTCCCCCCGCCTCCCCACCCACCCCCTCACACCCGACCCCTACCACCCCAGGGCCCCGGCCGGGCCCCGCCCCTCCAGGCCGCATCTGTCAGAGGGAGTTGAAAAGCCTCCTGACAGGACACGTCCTCCCTCAGCAGCCAGCCCTTCCTGGCTCCCTGGCTTCAGCTTTCCGTTCGCGTGGCTCGGGCAGCCTTTCGCATCTTCTTTGCACCTGCCTGTGTTTGCAACAGAGGACCGTGGCCAAGGGATCCAGGAAACCGGGAGGAGAGCTGGCTTCCGGGGAGGCGAATGGGAAGGACAGGGAGGCAGAGAGGGAGCCTTGCCTCAGAGAACGGACTTTGAACCCCCGAAGGGAAAAGTCCTCCAGATAAATCACGTCTTCCCCACCGAATCCAAGAGCCATACTCGCTCGCTGTGGAAAAATGGGGACATCCCGGTCAAAGCAGGACGAGAGAGGACCCAAAGCTCCCTCCTCTCCCCGTTCAGCCATCGTCGTCCTGGGAGGGAGTCTCTTCGCGGTTCGCTTCTCCTGCCGGCCCCGTTTCCCCTCCTGCCAACCCAGCGCCTCTATCGCCTGCTCCTCGCTTCCTCGGGCTGCGGGCTGCGGGCTGCGGGATGGGGGAGGGGGGGGTGCGGTGCGCGTCGCTCCCTGCCAGCTCGTGCCCGGGGTGGTTCTGACGGGTCCCCGGATCTGATCTCCGAGGAGCACCTTCTGCGGGGAGAAGCGGGACTGCGTCCCTGTCAGTTTCCCGGAGCGCGGGACCGGAGCCTTGCCCCGAAACGCAGGCTCGGGAGACCGAAGTCCTGAGCTGAAACCCAAGGGGCGCCGTCTCCCGCGAGTGACGTGCCCTCCCTGAGCTGCGCTTTCCTCCTCTGGTGCGAGGGGGTCCTGGCGTTCGTGCCTCCTTGCGGGGGCGAGTGCTGGTGAGAACGCAAGCGGGAAATACGGAGCAGACCGCTCAGCACGGAGCGCGGCCTCGGTGGGGGCCCGGGCCTCGGCCGCCGTCCTTCCCCACGAGCCTACTTCTTGCCGCCGAGGCTCATCCAGCACCCAGGGATCGATCGCCTGGCTGCTTCCGGCCAGACACTCTCCTAGGTGCTGGCCACCCAGCAGCCGAGAACGCGGGTGCCAATCTCGGCCTCCGGGGCGTTCGCCTCCTCGCCTCTGGGGCCGCAAGACCAGCGGTGTGCCTACGCATGCCGGCCAGAGGTGGCAGAACCTGACGAGGACACGTGCCGTGGAAAATGGAGAGCTTGGCGCCCCGGAGGGCCTCGTCGGACGTCTGTGGATGGCCGTCGCTCTCTTTGCCGAAGCCCGCCCCCTGCCCATCTTCTCTCCGTCCCAGGGTCCCCTTTCCAGTGGGACGCAAGAAGGCCCACAGGGCCCAAACGCTGGAGACGGGCAGCGCACACAGCGCGCCCTGGGTCCCGGGGGGTGCGGCGGGAAAGCCTTGCGGCACAGAACCCTGAAGCCCAGAGGTCTCGAGACAGGGAGAGCCGGGACGTCGGCAGGCACCGACGGGCCTTCGGACGCGACTCTTCCTCCCCGTCATCACACCGTGCTGCTCCTCCCTCCGTCCTGGGCGCGAGCGCGCTCTTGGGAAGACGGAGGCGCCTTCGTCGGTGACCTAGCGGGCGGGAGATCCCGGGCAACGTCCCCAGCGGCACTTGAGCAGAACGGGGACGCTGCGGTCGGTCGTCGGGGAGGGGCTTCTACATGTCTGGTAGATGGAGCTGCTTTCTCGTGCCAAGTTCTCTGGGCCCTGACTTTTCTGCCTGCTCCTTCTATCAACTCAGTAAGGTCGGGGGTGCCCGGCAGAAAGAGGAAAAGAGCCAGAGCGAAGAAGCGGAGAGAAAGGAACACACAAACCCGGACGCACACACACACACAGGCACACAGACACACAGGCGCGCGCGCGCGCGCGCGCACACACACACACACACACACACACACGCCTACACACCCACTCGCACAACCCGCACAAGCACACGCACACGCAAGCGCAGACAGAGCGCGCCAGCGAGCTCCGGTGCCTGCCTGTGGTTCCTGGGCGATGGCGGGGCAGCGATGCCGGGAGCCCGGGACTCCTGAGAGCCTGTCTGCGCGGCCTAGGGCCCCAGGGGTGATCGCCAGCCCCGGGGCCCCTGCCTCCTGGCCCGGGCCCAGCTCCAGCACCACCGCCCTCCTGGGGGGGAAGCGAGCTCTTGGGCAGAGCCTCTCTGGGTCAGGGTGGGTGTCTGTCTAGGTCCGTGTCTTGGATCCTCTCCGTGTCGCCGTTTCTCTGTTTCTCCGTGTCTCTGTCTCTGTCTCTGTCTCTGGGTCTCTGGGCTGGCGCCAGCAGGAGCTGTCCAGGGTCCCCGCGAGGGGCGGGTTGGGGGCGGGGTGCCGGTCTCCTGGGCGGCGCTGGCGGGGGGGAAGTGTGGCCGCCCCGCCTCCCCGCTCCCTCAGGGGCAGCGCGGCGGGCTTCCGCTGACGCCCTCTGGTCGCGCCGGTGGCTCCGCCTGGGTTTGGGCAAGTCGGGGCCCGGCCGGCGCCGCAGAGGTCAGGGCTCCCGCTGGGAGGCCCCTCGGGCCGGAGGGGACTCAGAGGAGCACGGGCCCGGCGGCCCGACGCCCCGACGCCTCGGGCCAAGTGCCCCGCGCCACCCCCCTCCCAGCAGCCGCATCTCCTGCGACCCATCGCCGGATCCGAGCGGCCAGGGCGGCCTGGAGTGTTCCCGGGCCGCGAGGGGAGAGCGCCCAGCCAGGCGCCCCGCCCCCATCCCCGCCCCCACCGCCGCCCCCACCACCCCTCGTTTCCCACCGCCGCCCGCCCCGCCCCGCCTCCTCGCACCCCGGGCTGCTCCAGGCCTCCGCGCCCTGGGAGGGCAGCAGGGCGGGGCAGCGCAGGGTTTGGCTGGCCCGCTGGCCGCGCCCGAGGCGGCCGCGGCGGGAGGCAGCAGCGGGAGGAAGGCGGCAGGCCGGGCGCGGGCGCAGGGGGCGCCGGCGGCGGGTGCGCGTCACAGAGGCCTGGGCGCGCGCGAGCCGCGGGCCGGGCGACGCGGCGCGGCTTCTTAGGGGCGCCGGCGGCAGGCGCCAGCGTCTACGGCCATACCACCCTGAACGCGCCCGATCTCGTCTGATCTCGGAAGCTAAGCAGGGTCGGGCCTGGTTAGTACTTGGATGGGAGACCGCCTGGGAATACCGGGTGCTGTAGGCTTTTGCCTCCCTCGCCTTTTGCCGCCGGCCGGGCGCGGCTCCCTCCGCGCTCCTGCCGCCCCTCCTCCGTCCTGCGGCCTCCGGCCTCCGTCCTCCGCGGACGCCCCCCACCCCTCCAGCCAGCCCGACCCCCCCCACCCTCCCCCTCCCCTCCCGCCCCCCTCCGCACCGCGGGCCCGCCGGCGCCGCCCATGGGCAGGGCCCAACCCCTCCCCGCCACAGCCCAACCCTTCCAGCTCGCGGCCCCACCCGAACCCAGGGCCAATCGGGGCCAGCCCGGCGGGACCGGGACCGGGACCGGGACCGGGACCCCGACGCCGCACACGCCGCCGGCCGGCTCCCTCTGGCCTCGGCCTCTTCCCACCCGCTCGGCTCCCGCTCCGGTGACACCCCAGCCCTTCCCTCGGCGCCCCGCCCCCGCCGCCCCAGCCGCCGGGTAGAGTCGTCCTGTCAGGTGGAACGGATTCCACGGCGGTGCCGGGAGGCCCAAACGGGTCCCAAAGCGACCAGCCCCGCCCACCGAGGAAAGGCACCTGGTCAGGCTTTTCCAGACACCGCCCGCTTCTCCAAGGACAGGGCGGACTGGGTTAGAGAGGAGCGTCTCGGGCACCTCACCCAAGACGGGATGGCTTCTGCCTTTGCTGGCGTCTCTGCCGCTGCAGGTCATCTTCTAAAACCTGGTACCCGCTTGCTTGTCCTTGAGAGGCTCATTCACAATCAACACTCCTTTCCCGACCTAAGTTTGTCCCTGTCAGATTGTCTCGCTTTTCCTTCCAGAAGCCCCCTTCCCGGGGTGGGGGGGAGGGGGGGAGGTGGTGGTGGTGGGGGGGGGGTAGGGGGGTGGGTGGGTCTGAGTTTCAAGCTCCACCTGACTAGGATCCCATTCTGCTTTCGCCTTCGGGCGGTCCTGCCTCGCTTGGAAACGCTGCTACGTTGCTCCTGGTGGATGAGCTTGCGTTCGTTTTGAGTTTGAGAACGCTGGATGCAAAGACGAGGAGTCTTGATGGCTGAGGCTTTTGGTGTCCCCTCACTCGGGGGCCTCCCTCTCTTCCCGCCTCCCCCCGCCTCCCCACCCACCCCCTCACACCCGACCCCTACCACCCCAGGGCCCCGGCCGGGCCCCGCCCCTCCAGGCCGCATCTGTCAGAGGGAGTTGAAAAGCCTCCTGACAGGACACGTCCTCCCTCAGCAGCCAGCCCTTCCTGGCTCCCTGGCTTCAGCTTTCCGTTCGCGTGGCTCGGGCAGCCTTTCGCATCTTCTTTGCACCTGCCTGTGTTTGCAACAGAGGACCGTGGCCAAGGGATCCAGGAAACCGGGAGGAGAGCTGGCTTCCGGGGAGGCGAATGGGAAGGACAGGGAGGCAGAGAGGGAGCCTTGCCTCAGAGAACGGACTTTGAACCCCCGAAGGGAAAAGTCCTCCAGATAAATCACGTCTTCCCCACCGAATCCAAGAGCCATACTCGCTCGCTGTGGAAAAATGGGGACATCCCGGTCAAAGCAGGACGAGAGAGGACCCAAAGCTCCCTCCTCTCCCCGTTCAGCCATCGTCGTC
Source organism: Equus asinus (assembly GCF_041296235.1). Taxonomy (NCBI): domain Eukaryota; kingdom Metazoa; phylum Chordata; class Mammalia; order Perissodactyla; family Equidae; genus Equus; species Equus asinus. The sequence continues at coordinate 21,389 of NW_027225027.1, forward strand.
CTGGGAGGGAGTCTCTTCGCGGTTCGCTTCTCCTGCCGGCCCCGTTTCCCCTCCTGCCAACCCAGCGCCTCTCTCGCCTGCTCCTCGCTTCCTCGGGCTGCGGGCTGCGGGCTGCGGGATGGGGGAGGGGGGGGGTGCGGTGCGCGTCGCTCCCTGCCAGCTCGTGCCCGGGGTGGTTCTGACGGGTCCCCGGATCTGATCTCCGAGGAGCACCTTCTGCGGGGAGAAGCGGGACTGCGTCCCTGTCAGTTTCCCGGAGCGCGGGACCGGAGCCTTGCCCCGAAACGCAGGCTCGGGAGACCGAAGTCCTGAGCTGAAACCCAAGGGGCGCCGTCTCCCGCGAGTGACGTGCCCTCCCTGAGCTGCGCTTTCCTCCTCTGGTGCGAGGGGGTCCTGGCGTTCGTGCCTCCTTGCGGGGGCGAGTGCTGGTGAGAACGCAAGCGGGAAATACGGAGCAGACCGCTCAGCACGGAGCGCGGCCTCGGTGGGGGCCCGGGCCTCGGCCGCCGTCCTTCCCCACGAGCCTACTTCTTGCCGCCGAGGCTCATCCAGCACCCAGGGATCGATCGCCTGGCTGCTTCCGGCCAGACACTCTCCTAGGTGCTGGCCACCCAGCAGCCGAGAACGCGGGTGCCAATCTCGGCCTCCGGGGCGTTCGCCTCCTCGCCTCTGGGGCCGCAAGACCAGCGGTGTGCCTACGCATGCCGGCCAGAGGTGGCAGAACCTGACGAGGACACGTGCCGTGGAAAATGGAGAGCTTGGCGCCCCGGAGGGCCTCGTCGGACGTCTGTGGATGGCCGTCGCTCTCTTTGCCGAAGCCCGCCCCCTGCCCATCTTCTCTCCGTCCCAGGGTCCCCTTTCCAGTGGGACGCAAGAAGGCCCACAGGGCCCAAACGCTGGAGACGGGCAGCGCACACAGCGCGCCCTGGGTCCCGGGGGGTGCGGCGGGAAAGCCTTGCGGCACAGAACCCTGAAGCCCAGAGGTCTCGAGACAGGGAGAGCCGGGACGTCGGCAGGCACCGACGGGCCTTCGGACGCGACTCTTCCTCCCCGTCATCACACCGTGCTGCTCCTCCCTCCGTCCTGGGCGCGAGCGCGCTCTTGGGAAGACGGAGGCGCCTTCGTCGGTGACCTAGCGGGCGGGAGATCCCGGGCAACGTCCCCAGCGGCACTTGAGCAGAACGGGGACGCTGCGGTCGGTCGTCGGGGAGGGGCTTCTACATGTCTGGTAGATGGAGCTGCTTTCTCGTGCCAAGTTCTCTGGGCCCTGACTTTTCTGCCTGCTCCTTCTATCAACTCAGTAAGGTCGGGGGTGCCCGGCAGAAAGAGGAAAAGAGCCAGAGCGAAGAAGCGGAGAGAAAGGAACACACAAACCCGGACGCACACACACACACAGGCACACAGACACACAGGCGCGCGCGCGCGCGCGCGCACACACACACACACACACACACACACGCCTACACACCCACTCGCACAACCCGCACAAGCACACGCACACGCAAGCGCAGACAGAGCGCGCCAGCGAGCTCCGGTGCCTGCCTGTGGTTCCTGGGCGATGGCGGGGCAGCGATGCCGGGAGCCCGGGACTCCTGAGAGCCTGTCTGCGCGGCCTAGGGCCCCAGGGGTGATCGCCAGCCCCGGGGCCCCTGCCTCCTGGCCCGGGCCCAGCTCCAGCACCACCGCCCTCCTGGGGGGGAAGCGAGCTCTTGGGCAGAGCCTCTCTGGGTCAGGGTGGGTGTCTGTCTAGGTCCGTGTCTTGGATCCTCTCCGTGTCGCCGTTTCTCTGTTTCTCCGTGTCTCTGTCTCTGTCTCTGTCTCTGGGTCTCTGGGCTGGCGCCAGCAGGAGCTGTCCAGGGTCCCCGCGAGGGGCGGGTTGGGGGCGGGGTGCCGGTCTCCTGGGCGGCGCTGGCGGGGGGGAAGTGTGGCCGCCCCGCCTCCCCGCTCCCTCAGGGGCAGCGCGGCGGGCTTCCGCTGACGCCCTCTGGTCGCGCCGGTGGCTCCGCCTGGGTTTGGGCAAGTCGGGGCCCGGCCGGCGCCGCAGAGGTCAGGGCTCCCGCTGGGAGGCCCCTCGGGCCGGAGGGGACTCAGAGGAGCACGGGCCCGGCGGCCCGACGCCCCGACGCCTCGGGCCAAGTGCCCCGCGCCACCCCCCTCCCAGCAGCCGCATCTCCTGCGACCCATCGCCGGATCCGAGCGGCCAGGGCGGCCTGGAGTGTTCCCGGGCCGCGAGGGGAGAGCGCCCAGCCAGGCGCCCCGCCCCCATCCCCGCCCCCACCGCCGCCCCCACCACCCCTCGTTTCCCACCGCCGCCCGCCCCGCCCCGCCTCCTCGCACCCCGGGCTGCTCCAGGCCTCCGCGCCCTGGGAGGGCAGCAGGGCGGGGCAGCGCAGGGTTTGGCTGGCCCGCTGGCCGCGCCCGAGGCGGCCGCGGCGGGAGGCAGCAGCGGGAGGAAGGCGGCAGGCCGGGCGCGGGCGCAGGGGGCGCCGGCGGCGGGTGCGCGTCACAGAGGCCTGGGCGCGCGCGAGCCGCGGGCCGGGCGACGCGGCGCGGCTTCTTAGGGGCGCCGGCGGCAGGCGCCAGCGTCTACGGCCATACCACCCTGAACGCGCCCGATCTCGTCTGATCTCGGAAGCTAAGCAGGGTCGGGCCTGGTTAGTACTTGGATGGGAGACCGCCTGGGAATACCGGGTGCTGTAGGCTTTTGCCTCCCTCGCCTTTTGCCGCCGGCCGGGCGCGGCTCCCTCCGCGCTCCTGCCGCCCCTCCTCCGTCCTGCGGCCTCCGGCCTCCGTCCTCCGCGGACGCCCCCCACCCCTCCAGCCAGCCCGACCCCCCCCACCCTCCCCCTCCCCTCCCGCCCCCCTCCGCACCGCGGGCCCGCCGGCGCCGCCCATGGGCAGGGCCCAACCCCTCCCCGCCACAGCCCAACCCTTCCAGCTCGCGGCCCCACCCGAACCCAGGGCCAATCGGGGCCAGCCCGGCGGGACCGGGACCGGGACCGGGACCGGGACCCCGACGCCGCACACGCCGCCGGCCGGCTCCCTCTGGCCTCGGCCTCTTCCCACCCGCTCGGCTCCCGCTCCGGTGACACCCCAGCCCTTCCCTCGGCGCCCCGCCCCCGCCGCCCCAGCCGCCGGGTAGAGTCGTCCTGTCAGGTGGAACGGATTCCACGGCGGTGCCGGGAGGCCCAAACGGGTCCCAAAGCGACCAGCCCCGCCCACCGAGGAAAGGCACCTGGTCAGGCTTTTCCAGACACCGCCCGCTTCTCCAAGGACAGGGCGGACTGGGTTAGAGAGGAGCGTCTCGGGCACCTCACCCAAGACGGGATGGCTTCTGCCTTTGCTGGCGTCTCTGCCGCTGCAGGTCATCTTCTAAAACCTGGTACCCGCTTGCTTGTCCTTGAGAGGCTCATTCACAATCAACACTCCTTTCCCGACCTAAGTTTGTCCCTGTCAGTTTGTCTCGCTTTTCCTTCCAGAAGCCCCCTTCCCGGGGTGGGGGGGAGGGGGGGAGGTGGTGGTGGTGGGGGGGGGGTAGGGGGGTGGGTGGGTCTGAGTTTCAAGCTCCACCTGACTAGGATCCCATTCTGCTTTCGCCTTCGGGCGGTCCTGCCTCGCTTGGAAACGCTGCTACGTTGCTCCTGGTGGATGAGCTTGCGTTCGTTTTGAGTTTGAGAACGCTGGATGCAAAGACGAGGAGTCTTGATGGCTGAGGCTTTTGGTGTCCCCTCACTCGGGGGCCTCCCTCTCTTCCCGCCTCCCCCCGCCTCCCCACCCACCCCCTCACACCCGACCCCTACCACCCCAGGGCCCCGGCCGGGCCCCGCCCCTCCAGGCCGCATCTGTCAGAGGGAGTTGAAAAGCCTCCTGACAGGACACGTCCTCCCTCAGCAGCCAGCCCTTCCTGGCTCCCTGGCTTCAGCTTTCCGTTCGCGTGGCTCGGGCAGCCTTTCGCATCTTCTTTGCACCTGCCTGTGTTTGCAACAGAGGACCGTGGCCAAGGGATCCAGGAAACCGGGAGGAGAGCTGGCTTCCGGGGAGGCGAATGGGAAGGACAGGGAGGCAGAGAGGGAGCCTTGCCTCAGAGAACGGACTTTGAACCCCCGAAGGGAAAAGTCCTCCAGATAAATCACGTCTTCCCCACCGAATCCAAGAGCCATACTCGCTCGCTGTGGAAAAATGGGGACATCCCGGTCAAAGCAGGACGAGAGAGGACCCAAAGCTCCCTCCTCTCCCCGTTCAGCCATCGTCGTCCTGGGAGGGAGTCTCTTCGCGGTTCGCTTCTCCTGCCGGCCCCGTTTCCCCTCCTGCCAACCCAGCGCCTCTATCGCCTGCTCCTCGCTTCCTCGGGCTGCGGGCTGCGGGCTGCGGGATGGGGGAGGGGGGGGGTGCGGTGCGCGTCGCTCCCTGCCAGCTCGTGCCCGGGGTGGTTCTGACGGGTCCCCGGATCTGATCTCCGAGGAGCACCTTCTGCGGGGAGAAGCGGGACTGCGTCCCTGTCAGTTTCCCGGAGCGCGGGACCGGAGCCTTGCCCCGAAACGCAGGCTCGGGAGACCGAAGTCCTGAGCTGAAACCCAAGGGGCGCCGTCTCCCGCGAGTGACGTGCCCTCCCTGAGCTGCGCTTTCCTCCTCTGGTGCGAGGGGGTCCTGGCGTTCGTGCCTCCTTGCGGGGGCGAGTGCTGGTGAGAACGCAAGCGGGAAATACGGAGCAGACCGCTCAGCACGGAGCGCGGCCTCGGTGGGGGCCCGGGCCTCGGCCGCCGTCCTTCCCCACGAGCCTACTTCTTGCCGCCGAGGCTCATCCAGCACCCAGGGATCGATCGCCTGGCTGCTTCCGGCCAGACACTCTCCTAGGTGCTGGCCACCCAGCAGCCGAGAACGCGGGTGCCAATCTCGGCCTCCGGGGCGTTCGCCTCCTCGCCTCTGGGGCCGCAAGACCAGCGGTGTGCCTACGCATGCCGGCCAGAGGTGGCAGAACCTGACGAGGACACGTGCCGTGGAAAATGGAGAGCTTGGCGCCCCGGAGGGCCTCGTCGGACGTCTGTGGATGGCCGTCGCTCTCTTTGCCGAAGCCCGCCCCCTGCCCATCTTCTCTCCGTCCCAGGGTCCCCTTTCCAGTGGGACGCAAGAAGGCCCACAGGGCCCAAACGCTGGAGACGGGCAGCGCACACAGCGCGCCCTGGGTCCCGGGGGGTGCGGCGGGAAAGCCTTGCGGCACAGAACCCTGAAGCCCAGAGGTCTCGAGACAGGGAGAGCCGGGACGTCGGCAGGCACCGACGGGCCTTCGGACGCGACTCTTCCTCCCCGTCATCACACCGTGCTGCTCCTCCCTCCGTCCTGGGCGCGAGCGCGCTCTTGGGAAGACGGAGGCGCCTTCGTCGGTGACCTAGCGGGCGGGAGATCCCGGGCAACGTCCCCAGCGGCACTTGAGCAGAACGGGGACGCTGCGGTCGGTCGTCGGGGGAGGGGCTTCTACATGTCTGGTAGATGGAGCTGCTTTCTCGTGCCAAGTTCTCTGGGCCCTGACTTTTCTGCCTGCTCCTTCTATCAACTCAGTAAGGTCGGGGGTGCCCGGCAGAAAGAGGAAAAGAGCCAGAGCGAAGAAGCGGAGAGAAAGGAACACACAAACCCGGACGCACACACACACACAGGCACACAGACACACAGGCGCGCGCGCGCTGCGCGCGCGCACACACACACACACACACACACACACACGCCTACACACCCACTCGCACAACCCGCACAAGCACACGCACACGCAAGCGCAGACAGAGCGCGCCAGCGAGCTCCGGTGCCTGCCTGTGGTTCCTGGGCGATGGCGGGGCAGCGATGCCGGGAGCCCGGGACTCCTGAGAGCCTGTCTGCGCGGCCTAGGGCCCCAGGGGTGATCGCCAGCCCCGGGGCCCCTGCCTCCTGGCCCGGGCCCAGCTCCAGCACCACCGCCCTCCTGGGGGGAAGCGAGCTCTTGGGCAGAGCCTCTCTGGGTCAGGGTGGGTGTCTGTCTAGGTCCGTGTCTTGGATCCTCTCCGTGTCGCCGTTTCTCTGTTTCTCCGTGTCTCTGTCTCTGTCTCTGTCTCTGGGTCTCTGGGCTGGCGCCAGCAGGAGCTGTCCAGGGTCCCCGCGAGGGGCGGGTTGGGGGCGGGGTGCCGGTCTCCTGGGCGGCGCTGGCGGGGGGAAGGGTGGCCGCCCCGCCTCCCCGCTCCCTCAGGGGCAGCGCGGCGGGCTTCCGCTGACGCCCTCTGGTCGCGCCGGTGGCTCCGCCTGGGTTTGGGCAAGTCGGGGCCCGGCCGGCGCCGCAGAGGTCAGGGCTCCCGCTGGGAGGCCCCTCGGGCCGGAGGGGACTCAGAGGAGCACGGGCCCGGCGGCCCGACGCCCCGACGCCTCGGGCCAAGTGCCCCGCGCCACCCCCCTCCCAGCAGCCGCATCTCCTGCGACCCATCGCCGGATCCGAGCGGCCAGGGCGGCCTGGAGTGTTCCCGGGCCGCGAGGGGAGAGCGCCCAGCCAGGCGCCCCGCCCCCATCCCCGCCCCCACCGCCGCCCCCACCACCCCTCGTTTCCCACCGCCGCCCGCCCCGCCCCGCCTCCTCGCACCCCGGGCTGCTCCAGGCCTCCGCGCCCTGGGAGGGCAGCAGGGCGGGGCAGCGCAGGGTTTGGCTGGCCCGCTGGCCGCGCCCGAGGCGGCCGCGGCGGGAGGCAGCAGCGGGAGGAAGGCGGCAGGCCGGGCGCGGGCGCAGGGGGCGCCGGCGGCGGGTGCGCGTCACAGAGGCCTGGGGCGCGCGCGAGCCGCGGGCCGGGCGACGCGGCGCGGCTTCTTAGGGGCGCCGGCGGCAGGCGCCAGCGTCTACGGCCATACCACCCTGAACGCGCCCGATCTCGTCTGATCTCGGAAGCTAAGCAGGGTCGGGCCTGGTTAGTACTTGGATGGGAGACCGCCTGGGAATACCGGGTGCTGTAGGCTTTTGCCTCCCTCGCCTTTTGCCGCCGGCCGGGCGCGGCTCCCTCCGCGCTCCTGCCGCCCCTCCTCCGTCCTGCGGCCTCCGGCCTCCGTCCTCCGCGGACGCCCCCCACCCCTCCAGCCAGCCCGACCCCCCCCACCCTCCCCCTCCCCCTCCCGCCCCCCCTCCGCACCGCGGGCCCGCCGGCGCCGCCCATGGGCAGGGCCCAACCCCTCCCCGCCACAGCCCAACCCTTCCAGCTCGCGGCCCCCACCCGAACCCAGGGCCAATCGGGGCCAGCCCGGCGGGACCGGGACCGGGACCGGGACCGGGACCCCGACGCCGCACACGCCGCCGGCCGGCTCCCTCTGGCCTCGGCCTCTTCCCACCCGCTCGGCTCCCGCTCCGGTGACACCCCAGCCCTTCCCTCGGCGCCCCGCCCCCGCCGCCCCAGCCGCCGGGTAGAGTCGTCCTGTCAGGTGGAACGGATTCCACGGCGGTGCCGGGAGGCCCAAACGGGTCCCAAAGCGACCAGCCCCGCCCACCGAGGAAAGGCACCTGGTCAGGCTTTTCCAGACACCGCCCGCTTCTCCAAGGACAGGGCGGACTGGGTTAGAGAGGAGCGTCTCGGGCACCTCACCCAAGACGGGATGGCTTCTGCCTTTGCTGGCGTCTCTGCCGCTGCAGGTCATCTTCTAAAACCTGGTACCCGCTTGCTTGTCCTTGAGAGGCTCATTCACAATCAACACTCCTTTCCCGACCTAAGTTTGTCCCTGTCAGTTTGTCTCGCTTTTCCTTCCAGAAGCCCCCTTCCCGGGGTGGGGGGGGGGGGGGGGGGGGGGGGGGGGGGGGGGGGGGGTGGGGGGGGGGGGGGGGTCTGAGTTTCAAGCTCCACCTGACTAGGATCCCATTCTGCTTTCGCCTTCGGGCGGTCCTGCCTCGCTTGGAAACGCTGCTACGTTGCTCCTGGTGGATGAGCTTGCGTTCGTTTTGAGTTTGAGAACGCTGGATGCAAAGACGAGGAGTCTTGATGGCTGAGGCTTTTGGTGTCCCCTCACTCGGGGGCCTCCCTCTCTTCCCCGCCTCCCCCCGCCTCCCCACCCACCCCCTCACACCCGACCCCTACCACCCCAGGGCCCCGGCCGGGCCCCGCCCCTCCAGGCCGCATCTGTCAGAGGGAGTTGAAAAGCCTCCTGACAGGACACGTCCTCCCTCAGCAGCCAGCCCTTCCTGGCTCCCTGGCTTCAGCTTTCCGTTCGCGTGGCTCGGGCAGCCTTTCGCATCTTCTTTGCACCTGCCTGTGTTTGCAACAGAGGACCGTGGCCAAGGGATCCAGGAAACCGGGAGGAGAGCTGGCTTCCGGGGAGGCGAATGGGAAGGACAGGGAGGCAGAGAGGGAGCCTTGCCTCAGAGAACGGACTTTGAACCCCCGAAGGGAAAAGTCCTCCAGATAAATCACGTCTTCCCCACCGAATCCAAGAGCCATACTCGCTCGCTGTGGAAAAATGGGGACATCCCGGTCAAAGCAGGACGAGAGAGGACCCAAAGCTCCCTCCTCTCCCCGTTCAGCCATCGTCGTCCTGGGAGGGAGTCTCTTCGCGGTTCGCTTCTCCTGCCGGCCCCGTTTCCCCTCCTGCCAACCCAGCGCCTCTATCGCCTGCTCCTCGCTTCCTCGGGCTGCGGGCTGCGGGCTGCGGGATGGGGGGGGGGGGGCGGTGCGCGTCGCTCCCTGCCAGCTCGTGCCCGGGGTGGTTCTGACGGGTCCCCGGATCTGATCTCCGAGGAGCACCTTCTGCGGGAGAAGCGGGACTGCGTCCCTGTCAGTTTCCCGGAGCGCGGGACCGGAGCCTTGCCCCGAAACGCAGGCTCGGGAGACTGAAGTCCTGAGCTGAAACCCAAGGGGCGCCGTCTCCCGCGAGTGACGTGCCCTCCCTGAGCTGCGCTTTCCTCCTCTGGTGCGAGGGGGTCCTGGCGTTCGTGCCTCCTTGCGGGGGCGAGTGCTGGTGAGAACGCAAGCGGGAAATACGGAGCAGACCGCTCAGCACGGAGCGCGGCCTCGGTGGGGGCCCGGGCCTCGGCCGCCGTCCTTCCCCACGAGCCTACTTCTTGCCGCCGAGGCTCATCCAGCACCCAGGGATCGATCGCCTGGCTGCTTCCGGCCAGACACTCTCCTAGGTGCTGGCCACCCAGCAGCCGAGAACGCGGGTGCCAATCTCGGCCTCCGGGGCGTTCGCCTCCTCGCCTCTGGGGCCGCAAGACCAGCGGTGTGCCTACGCATGCCGGCCAGAGGTGGCAGAACCTGACGAGGACACGTGCCGTGGAAAATGGAGAGCTTGGCGCCCCGGAGGGCCTCGTCGGACGTCTGTGGATGGCCGTCGCTCTCTTTGCCGAAGCCCGCCCCCTGCCCATCTTCTCTCCGTCCCAGGGTCCCCTTTCCAGTGGGACGCAAGAAGGCCCACAGGGCCCAAACGCTGGAGACGGGCAGCGCACACAGCGCGCCCTGGGTCCCGGGGGGTGCGGCGGGAAAGCCTTGCGGCACAGAACCCTGAAGCCCAGAGGTCTCGAGACAGGGAGAGCCGGGACGTCGGCAGGCACCGACGGGCCTTCGGACGCGACTCTTCCTCCCCGTCATCACACCGTGCTGCTCCTCCCTCCGTCCTGGGCGCGAGCGCGCTCTTGGGAAGACGGAGGCGCCTTCGTCGGTGACCTAGCGGGCGGGAGATCCCGGGCAACGTCCCCAGCGGCACTTGAGCAGAACGGGGACGCTGCGGTCGGTCGTCGGGGAGGGGCTTCTACATGTCTGGTAGATGGAGCTGCTTTCTCGTGCCAAGTTCTCTGGGCCCTGACTTTTCTGCCTGCTCCTTCTATCAACTCAGTAAGGTCGGGGGTGCCCGGCAGAAAGAGGAAAAGAGCCAGAGCGAAGAAGCGGAGAGAAAGGAACACACAAACCCGGACGCACACACACACACAGGCACACAGACACACAGGCGCGCGCGCGCGCACGCGCACACACACACACACACACACACACACGCCTACACACCCACTCGCACAACCCGCACAAGCACACGCACACGCAAGCGCAGACAGAGCGCGCCAGCGAGCTCCGGTGCCTGCCTGTGGTTCCTGGGCGATGGCGGGGCAGCGATGCCGGGAGCCCGGGACTCCTGAGAGCCTGTCTGCGCGGCCTAGGCCCCAGGGGTGATCGCCAGCCCCGGGGCCCCTGCCTCCTGGCCCGGGCCCAGCTCCAGCACCACCGCCCTCCTGGGGGGGAAGCGAGCTCTTGGGCAGAGCCTCTCTGGGTCAGGGTGGGTGTCTGTCTAGGTCCGTGTCTTGGATCCTCTCCGTGTCGCCGTTTCTCTGTTTCTCCGTGTCTCTGTCTCTGTCTCTGTCTCTGGGTCTCTGGGCTGGCGCCAGCAGGAGCTGTCCAGGGTCCCCGCGAGGGGCGGGTTGGGGGCGGGGTGCCGGTCTCCTGGGCGGCGCTGGCGGGGGGGAAGTGTGGCCGCCCCGCCTCCCCGCTCCCTCAGGGGCAGCGCGGCGGGCTTCCGCTGACGCCCTCTGGTCGCGCCGGTGGCTCCGCCTGGGTTTGGGCAAGTCGGGGCCCGGCCGGCGCCGCAGAGGTCAGGGCTCCCGCTGGGAGGCCCCTCGGGCCGGAGGGGACTCAGAGGAGCACGGGCCCGGCGGCCCGACGCCCCGACGCCTCGGGCCAAGTGCCCCGCGCCACCCCCCTCCCAGCAGCCGCATCTCCTGCGACCCATCGCCGGATCCGAGCGGCCAGGGCGGCCTGGAGTGTTCCCGGGCCGCGAGGGGAGAGCGCCCAGCCAGGCGCCCCGCCCCCATCCCCGCCCCCACCGCCGCCCCCACCACCCCTCGTTTCCACCGCCGCCCGCCCCGCCCCGCCTCCTCGCACCCCGGGCTGCTCCAGGCCTCCGCGCCTGGGAGGGCAGCAGGGCGGGGCAGCGCAGGGTTTGGCTGGCCCGCTGGCCGCGCCCGAGGCGGCCGCGGCGGGAGGCAGCAGCGGGAGGAAGGCGGCAGGCCGAGCGCGGGCGCAGGGGGCGCCGGCGGCGGGTGCGCGTCACAGAGGCCTGGGCGCGCGCGAGCCGCGGGCCGGGCGACGCGGCGCGGCTTCTTAGGGGCGCCGGCGGCAGGCGCCAGCGTCTACGGCCATACCACCCTGAACGCGCCCGATCTCGTCTGATCTCGGAAGCTAAGCAGGGTCGGGCCTGGTTAGTACTTGGATGGGAGACCGCCTGGGAATACCGGGTGCTGTAGGCTTTTGCCTCCCTCGCCTTTTGCCGCCGGCCGGGCGCGGCTCCCTCCGCGCTCCTGCCGCCCCTCCTCCGTCCTGCGGCCTCCGGCCTCCGTCCTCCGCGGACGCCCCCCACCCCTCCAGCCAGCCCGACGCCCCCACCCTCCCCCTCCCCTCCCGCCCCCCCTCCGCACCGCGGGCCCGCCGGCGCCGCCCATGGGCAGGGCCCAACCCCTCCCCGCCACAGCCCAACCCTTCCAGCTCGCGGCCCCACCCGAACCCAGGGCCAATCGGGGCCAGCCCGGCGGGACCGGGACCGGGACCGGGACCGGGACCGGGACCGGGACCGGGACCCCGACGCCGCACACGCCGCCGGCCGGCTCCCTCTGGCCTCGGCCTCTTCCCACCCGCTCGGCTCCCGCTCCGGTGACACCCCAGCCCTTCCCTCGGCGCCCCGCCCCCGCCGCCCCAGCCGCCGGGTAGAGTCGTCCTGTCAGGTGGAACGGATTCCACGGCGGTGCCGGGAGGCCCAAACGGGTCCCAAAGCGACCAGCCCCGCCCACCGAGGAAAGGCACCTGGTCAGGCTTTTCCAGACACCGCCCGCTCTCCAAGGACAGGGCGGACTGGGTTAGAGAGGAGCGTCTCGGGCACCTCACCCAAGACGGGATGGCTTCTGCCTTTGCTGGCGTCTCTGCCGCTGCAGGTCATCTTCTAAAACCTGGTACCCGCTTGCTTGT
>NW_027225028.1:0-5000 GCF_041296235.1 Equus asinus
TGCTTTTTCCCAGGCCTCCACGCCCTTGTGTGTTTCTTTTGCTTAAAGATTGCCACCTGAAGCCAGCCTCTCTTGCCCATCTTCCTCAGTTTCAGAGGGTAGATATTTCAGGGTTGCTTTTTCCCCAGGTCTCCACGCCTTTGTGTTTTGTTTTTGCTTAACGATTGCCACCTGAGCTAGCCTCTCTGCCCATGTTCCTCAGTTTCAGAGGGTAGATATTTCAGGTTGCTTTGTCCCCAGGGCTCCACGCCTTTGTGCTTTGTTTTTGCTTAAGGATTGCCACCTGAGGTAGCCTCTCTTGCCCATCTTCCTCAGTTTCAGAGGGTGGATTTCTCCGTGTTGCTTTTTCCCCAGGTCTCCACGCCCTTGTGTGTTTCTTTTGCTTAAAGATTGCCACCTGAGCTAGCCTCTGTTGCCCATCTTTCGTCCGTTTCAGAGGGTGGATTTCTCAGTGTTGCCTTTTCGCCAGCTCCCCACGCCCTTGTGTGTTTCTTTTGCTTAAAGATTGTCACCTGAGCTAGGCACTGTTGCCCTGCTTCCTCAGTTTCAGAGGGTACCTTTTTCAGGGTTGCTTTTTCACCGGGTCTCCTCGCCATTGTATTTTTTTATCTTATTTTTTTTGCTTAAAGATTGCCACCTGAGCTAGCCTCTGTTGCGCTTCTTTCTCAGTTCTAGAGGGTAGATTTCTCCGTGTTGCTTTTTCCCCAGGTCTCCACGCACTTCCTTTTATTTTTCCTTAAAAATTGCCACCTGAGCTAGCCTCTGTTGTCCATCTTCGTCGGTTTCAGAGGGTAGATTTCTCACTGTGGCTTTTTTGCAGGTCTGCACGCCCTTGTGTTTTTTTTCTGCTTAAAGGTTGCAACCTGAGCTAGCTTCTTTTGCCCATGTCCCTCAGTTTCAGAGGGTGGATTTCTCCGTGTTGCTTTTTCCCCAGGCCTCCACGCCCTTGTGTGTTTCTTTTGCTTAACGATTGCCACCTGAGCTAGCCTCTGTTGCCCATCTTCGTCCGTTTCAGAGGGTGGATTTCTCAGTGTTGCCTTTTCCCCAGCTCCCCACGCCCTTGTGTGTTCTTTTGCTTAAAGATTGCCACCTGAAGCCAGCCTCTCTTGCCCATCTTCCTCAGTTTCAGAGGGTAGATATTTCAGGGTTGCTTTTTCCCCAGGTCTCCACGCCTTTGGGTTTTGTTTTTGCTTAACGATTGCCACCTGAGCTAGCCTCTGTTGCCCATCTTCGTCCGTTTCAGAGGGTGGATTTCTCAGTGTTGCCTTTTCCCCAGCTCCCCACGCCTTGTGTGTTTCTTTTGCTTAAAGATTGCCACCTGAAGCCAGCCTCTCTTGCCCATCTTCCTCAGTTTCAGAGGGTAGATATTTCAGGGTTGCTTTTTCCCCAGGTCTCCACGCCTTTGTGTTTTGTTTTTGCTTAACGATTGCCACCTGAGCTAGCCTCTCTTGCCCATGTTCCTCAGTTTCAGAGGGTAGATATTTCAGGGTTGCTTTGCCCCCAGGCTCCACGCCTTTGTGCTTTGTTTTGCTTAAGGATTGCCACCTGAGGTAGCCTCTCTTGCCCATCTTCCTCAGTTTCAGAGGGTGGATTTCTCCGTGTTGCTTTTTCCCCAGGTCTCCACGCCCTTGTGTGTTTCTTTTGCTTAAAGATTGCCACCTGAGCTAGCCTCTGTTGCCCATCTTCGTCCGTTTCAGAGGGTGGATTTCTCAGTGTTGCCTTTTCGCCAGCTCCCACGCCCTTGTGTGTTTCTTTTGCTTAAAGATTGTCACCTGAGCTAGGCACTGTTGCCCTGCTTCCTCAGTTTCAGAGGGTACCTTTTTCAGGGTTGCTTTTTGACCGGGTCTCCTCGCCATTGTATTTTTTTATCTTATTTTTTTTGCTTAAAGATTGCCACCTGAGCTAGCCTCTGTTGCGCTTCTTCTCAGTTCTAGAGGGTAGATTTCTCCGTGTTGCTTTTTCCCCAGGTCTCCACGCACTTCCTTTCATTTTTCCTTAAAAATTGCCACCTGAGCTAGCCCCTGTTGCCCATCTTCGTCGGTTTCAGAGGGTAGATTTCTCAGTGTTGATTTTTCCCCATTTCTCCACGCCCTCGTGCTTTTTTTTTTTATTTCCTTAAATGTCGGCGCCTGAGCTAGCTTCTTTTGCCCATCTTCGTCAGTTTCAGCGGTAGACTCTCCGCCTGCCTTCGACAGGCTCTCTGGACTGGAAAGCTTTCCTCCTCCCGTCATCACGGTCCTTCTCGGATGACGTGCCTGGTTTCGGTTTGACCGTCCCCGCCCGCCCTGATTTTCTAAGTCCTCCCGGGAACCCCGGGGGCGCTCCAGCCGCTCCGGGAAGCGGCGGCCTCCCGGCCGCACCGGCCCAGCCCGGCCCGGGCCGCCCCCTGGCCTCTCTGGGGGGAACTCTCCCCTTCCCCTTCCCGGTGATCGCCCGAGAAACCTTTTCCGAGTCCCCCTCCTGCGGCTGGGGCTGCGCCTTGGCGGCCGGGAGCCCGCGGGCGGACGCCCCGGGGCCGCACTGGGCCGGGAGGCTGGGTCCGAGGGGGCTCCGGGACGGGATCGGGCGGCCCGGCGGCCCGGCTGTGCTCCCCGGCGGGCCCGCGCTCCGGCTCCGTCCCGCTGAGGCGGTCGTCGGTCGCCGGGTGCCACCTGGCGGCCGCTTTTATATCGTCTCTTTCCTCCGGAGCTCCGGCGACGCGGGCCAAGGGACGGGACTCGGCCGCGGTGACCGAGGCAGAGTCCCGGGAGGCCGGCGTCGCTGGCGGGATCTGGCCCGGTGGCGCCGGGGCGTGAGCGCGACGCCCGCTCGCCGGAGATTGGAGGTGCAGGCTACTGAGGGAGGTGGCTGTCGCCGCGCCGCCCGGTGCCGGCCGGGGTGTGGGGCCTCCCGGACGGGTCGACCAGCAGCCGCCGGTGCCCCTCCGTCCCCGGGAGGGGGTGGGGGGCCGCCGCGGGGGGAACGGGCGAGGGAGCTCGTCCCGTGCCCGGCCGTCGTCCCGAGGGCGGCCCGGTGGTCGGGCCTTCCGCGTCGCCGATCCCCTTTCCGCGCCCCGCTCCGGAGGTGGGGCGACCGGCCGGGGCCTTGCGGGGGAGGCCCGTGGAGGGCGCGACGGGCTCGGCCGCCGGGCTGGCCTTTTCCCCACTGGTCTTCCGAGTCGACCGGCTCTGGCGGTGGGGACCGGGCCCGGTCCTCGGATGCCTCCTCCTCCGTGGCAGTTTTTTTTTCCAAGTCCCGCCCTGGAGAAGAGCGTGGACCGGCCCCGGGAGCCCTCGAGGGCGGGCCGGGGAGGGCGTCCCCGGCCCGGACGCGTGCCCGGGGTGGGTCCGGGCCGTCGGACCGGACTTCTCTCTCCGAGTTTCGCGGGTCGCGTCTTTGTCCGGAGGCGGGAGGGGGCCGGCTCGAGGCGTAGGTGGAGCCCCGGCTGAGGGACGGGAGCCACGGTCCCGCCCCGGGCCCGGTCGCCGGAGGCGCCTCCGCGGAATTCTTTTCTAAGTCCTGACCCGGCGACTCAGAGGGAGGGACCGACCGGTCCCGGCCCGCGCGGGCGGCCCGGGGAGGCTGTCCCCCGGCTCCCCCTGCCGCCACGCTTCTGGGGTCGACCAGATGGGCCCCGGGAGCTCCGGGCCTGGTGGCGATGGGGTCGTGCTTGGGGTCTGGTGGCCGTGGCCGTGATCCAGGGGTTCCCCTGGTGATCCGTGGGTGGGCCCCGTCTCCGGGCGCGGCGATTCTTGCCCCCGAATGGGTGGTTTTGTGCCGCCAGATAAGTGCTGACACGCTCTGCTCGGGTGACAGTCGCCCGAGAGCTTCCGGGTGCCTGGATGCGTGTGCGGGGAGGGCTCCGGGCTCTGGCCGAGAACCGGACGCCCGTTTCCACCCCCGCCGCTTGAGCCGCCCGCTGGGGCCTGCGCGCCGGCTCTTGTGCGTTCCAGGCGCCCCCACGACCGTGGTGCCACCTCCGGTCTCTGGTACCCGAGGGCGGCGGGGTTAGGGGCGCGGGGTCCTCTACCACGTGCACTCCCTGCCGCCGGCACCCGGGTGCGGTCGCGACTTACCCCATCCCACCGGCTCCGTGCCAGTGCGTGTCAGGCGTTCTCGTCCTGGGGTCGTCGCCCGCGCTTGCTGGAGGAGGAGAGGGGTCGGTGAGGCTGAAGCAGGCTCCTCCGCTCGCTGTCCTCGCCGGCCTTCCTTGCTCGGGGGTCCCTCGCGTTATGCTGCCGACCGATGTGGTGATGCTGTGCTCTCCCGGGCCGGGCCTAAGCCGTGCCAGACGAGGGACGGACGTTCATGGCGAACGGGACCCGCTCTTCTCGCTCTGCCCGCGGGTCCCCTCGCCCGTTCTCCCCCGCTGCGAGTGGCGTGTGGGAGGCGGCAGGGGTGCGGAATCCGGCCCGACCTCGCTCCCCCGCCCCGTGCCTCGTGGCGTGGGCGGTGTCGGGGTCTCCGTGACGCGGCGGATGCTCTGCCTGTGCCTCTTGGCTGTGTCTCGCGGGCGGCCGTCCCCGCGGTGGGGCGGGCCGTGTTGCCGCCGCGCCGCGCGCCTTCCCGGGCGCGTGAGCGCGTTCCCCAGGCCGTTGGCGGTGCCCCTGGAGCGTTCCAGGTCGTCCCTCAGGCGCCCGAGGCCGAGTGGCGGTGTCGTTCCCTGTTCCCGTCGGCCTCCTCAGGTAACCACTGCGCTGGTGTGTCTGAGGAGCGGGGGGGTCGAGTCGGTAAGGGAGGCGTGCCCCTCGTCCCCCTCGGGGGGGACGGGTGCCTCGTCGCCCCCCACGGCGTGCCGTGTGGGGGCGGGCAGGCTCGGGCGCGTGCCCGCGCGTTCCCCTTGCTGGGGTTTCCCCGCGGGTGTGGGAGTGACCGTGGCGGGCCGAGCCAGCGGCGTGGCGCTGGCTCTTTGGTTGGGAGGTGCTGTTTGATCGGCACCTCCGTCCCAGTCTCTGCCTCCCTTGGTCTCTCGGCCTGAGGGGAGGCACTGACTTGGGAGCCGCACAGGGGCCTTGTAGATC
>NW_027225028.1:17500-33434 GCF_041296235.1 Equus asinus
CCCGGACCGGGGCGCGCGGGTCGACCAGATGTCCGCGGCGCTCGGGGCCGGGCCTCGGGGCTCTGGGTGCCCTGGGTGTTCTGGGTGCGCTCCCGGCCCTCTGTCGGCTCCGAAGGCCCCGCGGACTCGTAGCCACGGGGTCCGGCGGCGCGCGGGTCGACCAGATGTCCGCGCCGAGCGCCGCGGGACCGCAGGGCGCTCGGCCTTCTCGGAGGCTCGAGGGCTCCGGCGACCCGGCGGACGAGCAGCGGCGAGGCCGCTGGGGCCGCCGCCCTGCCGGGTCGACCGGCGACCCGGCCCCCGGGTCTCGGGTCTCGGGGGGGTGGGCGGGTCGACCAGATGTCCGCACCGAGCGCCCCGCGGGGCCGCGGGGCCGCGGGGCGCTCGGCCTTCTCGGAGCCCCGAGGGCTCCCTGGAGGCCGCCGGGGCCGCCGCCCTGCCGGGTCGACCAGCTGTCCGGCCCGGACTTGGTCCCCGGAGTGGGGCGCGCGGGTCGACCAGATGTCCGCGGCGCCCGGGGCCGGGTCCCGGGTCTCTGGGTGCTCTGGGTGCGCTCCCGGCCCTCTGTCGGCTCCGAAGGCCCCGCGGACTCGTAGCCACGGGGTCCGGCGGCGCGCGGGTCGACCAGATGTCCGCGACGAGCGCCGCGGGGACGCGGGGCGCTCGGCCTTCTCGGAGCCCCGAGGGCTCCCTGGAGGCTGCGGACGAGCAGCCGCGAGGCCCCCGGGGCAGCCGCCCTGCCGGGTCGACCAGCTGTCCGGCCCGGACTCGGTCCCCGGACCGGGGCGCGCGGGTCGACCAGATGTCCGCGGCGCTCGGGGCCGGGCCCCGGGGCTCTGGGTGCTCTGGGTGCGCTCCCGGCCCTCTGTCGGCTCCGAAGGCCCCGCGGACTGGTAGCCACGGGGTCCGGCGGCGCGCGGGTCGACCAGATGTCCGCGCCGAGCGCCGCGGGGACGCGGGGCTCTCGGCGGCCTGGGTGGGCTCCCCGGCCTCCGTCGGCTCCAGAGACCCCGCGGACTCGTGGGTGCGGCTCCCAGGTGGCCGACGCCCTGCCGGGTCGACCAGCTGTCCGGCCCGGACTTGGTCCCCGGACCGGGGCGCGCGGGTCGACCAGATGTCCGCGGCGCTCGGGGCCGGGTCCCGCTGCTCTGGGTGCTCTGGGTGCTCTGGGTGCGCTCCCGGCCCTCTGTCGGCTCCGAAGGCCCCGCGGACTCGTAGCCACGGGGTCCGGCGGCGCGCGGGTCGACCAGATGTCCGCGCCGAGCGCCGCGGGACTGCAGGGCGCTCGGCCTTCTCGGAGGCTCGAGGGCTCCGGCGACCCGGCGGACGAGCAGCGGCGAGGCCGCCGTGGCCGCCGCCCTGCCGGGTCGACCGGCGACCCGACCCCCGTGTCTCGGGGGGGGGGGGGGGGGGAGCGGGTCGACCAGATGTCCGCACCGAGCGCCGCGGGGCCGTGGGGCCGCGGGGCGCTCGGCCTTCTCGGAGCCCCGAGGGCTCCCTGGAGGCTGCGGACGAGCAGCCGCGAGGCCCCCGGGGCAGCCGCCCTGCCGGGTCGACCGGCGGCCCGGCCCGGACTCGGGCCCCGGGTCCCGTGGCGCGCGGGTCGACCAGATGTCCGCGCCGAGCGCCACATGGCTGCGGGTCGCTCCGGCTTCTCGCAGTCCCGAGGGTTCCGCGGGCACGTAGCTGCGAGACCCGGGCGGCTGCCCTCCGCCCGGCTCACGGGGCGCTCGTGTCCATCAGCTGGTCGTGCGGAAATCCCGTGGTTGGCCTCCCTCCCTCCCTCCCTCCCTCCCTCCCTCCCTCCCTCGTCCAGCCGCCACGTTTTCGGGGTTCGTGCGACTGGGATGAAATAGACCTTCCAAACGTCAATCGGAGATCATCCATCATACCTCTCGAGTCCCCAAAAGCCAAGAAACACGCCAACCAAAACGCTTTTATTATGCCAACGGTTCCCGTTTTCATTCCTATCGTTTAGGGAGGTTTGGTGGCAGCAGCGGCCGAAAGCAAAAGGAAACCCGAGGAAAGCGGCTCCATCCACCAGGGCTGTGTCTCATCGGTGCCGACGCAGGAGGGACGGGCTTCGTTCGTTCGTTCGCTGCGGCCCAAATTCCCGGGCCGCCCGAGGACCGCTCGCACCGGCCCGAGGGAGGGAGCCCCGGCAGGCAGGATGCCTCCGGGGAAATGGACAAGTCGACCGCGCGACCCACAACCCGCCCGACTGGGGGCGAGAAGGAGCATGGAGGAGGACTCCGTCCCCTAGTCGGCAGACGGCCCCGGGACAGGGACGTTCGCCAAAACCTCCCCAAGGCCGCTTTCCGTGACCGAGTCGGCCTCCCCGCCTGTACTCGTCCCGGCCCGAGAAACGAGACGCGGGGTGGATCGGGACCAGGCCACGCACCAGGCCGGCCGGCGCGGCATCCTCCCTCCCCCGACCTGACCTGACCTGGACGAACGCCTCCCCATCGCCCGCCCCCGCGAGGCTGATCCGTCCGGCCTGTGAGGAGGCCGCTTGTCGGGCGCCACCTGCTGCCCGGCATCCTCTTATATAGTGTTCGAGGAGGTCGACCAGGTGGCCCGGCCTGGATTGGGGGGGGGGGCGCGGGGTGCGGTGTCCCGGGCGGCGGGGGACGGGGGGGTAGGAGTGGAGAGGGAAAGGTGGGCGTGGAGAATGCCGGGGTCGGGGGTCGGCGCGGGGCGGGGCGGGAGTTGGGGATAGGGGAGGGGCGGGAGGCCGTCTGGACATGGAGGGTCGGAAGAGCGGTGGTGACAATGATTTTCATTATCATTTAGAAAGAAGAACGTGGACTTCTTTAGAGGAGTCCTTTGAATAGCTTCTCCATTTAGTTAACATACATCCAAATGGAGGTCGGGAAACTTGGGTCCTGTTAACATATGGATGGAAGTGGAAAGAACTATCGCGATGACCGTCCTTGTGTTTCTTTTATTTTTTCTTTCTTCCTGCTCCCCAAAGCCGCCCCCCCCACCCCCGCCCCGCCCCGCCCCGCCCCGTCCCGTCCCGTCCCGTCCATAGTTGTAGGTTCCAGTGGTAGGTCTTTCGCGTTTCTGCTATGTGGGACGCCGCCTCGGCGTGGCTTGAAGGGCGATGCTGGGTCTGGGGCTGCGCCCAGGATCCGAACCGGTGAAAACCTGGGCCGTCGAAGCCGGGGGCCGGGGTGGGGGGCGCATACTTGACCGCTCGTCCACGGGCTCGGCCCCTGGCCCCTTGTTTTCTAGGGAGAGAGACAGAGAGACCCGATCCATTTTCCCTTGGCCTCTAAAGCGTGCGTGTGGTCGAAAGGCGACAGAGAGAGGGGTTCTGGTCCAGAAAGCCCCGACTGCGCTGCCGCGGGGATCGGTCGGTTCCGCCCGAACCGTCCGAGTCGGAAAGGAACGGACAGCTTTCCTCCTTTGGGCCCCTGACTTGGGGCCGACAGGGGAAGAGGAACAGGCCTCTCTCCCTCACACCCTGGTCCCTTCCTCCAGGACGCCCTCCTTCTAGTCAGCCCGCCTCTGGCTTTTCCACACGCCGACGACCGCTCGTCGGCATGGACCCACCTTCCTTGGGGGACACCACCACACGACTCTCCCACTCGTCTGCCTGCCTTTCGTTGGCGTCGCTGCCAAAGGCGAGGGGTAGGGGTGGCGGTGGCAGGGACGGCAGGGGCCCAGCGGCTCTCTGGCGGGTGAAGAAGTCTTGCTGGTTCTCCTAGGTCGGTGATCTTTCTCGATCTCCACACACATTCTTCGTTTGGGGAGCCAAGAGACGCCCTCTGAGGAATCCCTATGGCCAGGGTCGATCACTTACTCGCTCACTGCCTCGGCCTCGGCCTCGGCCTCTGTCCGTCTTGTCTCTCTCCCTCCCTCCCTCCCTCCCTCCCTCCCTCGTCGGTCTCTGTGTGTGGACGTCTAGGTGGAGGCGAGGCAGGGAGGCCACCCACCCACCCACCCACCCACCCACCTACCTCGTGGTTTACCACACGCTCTACACGGAGGTAGAATTCCCATCCCACCGAATCCATCCTTTCCACGGGACACAAGCCAGTGGCCTTCGGGAGTCTCTCTCCCCAAGGTGGCGCATCCGTCATGGCTATCTATTTCCAGAAGGTTTCCGTTTCCATCCCCTCCCCCCGAAAGAAAAAACGGCCCCACTCCCGGATCTGCCCCACCACGATCACCACCACCCCTGCTGCCGCCGCCGCCGCCGCCATCTGCTGTCGCCCTCTAGGGTTGGACCGTTCTAGCTCTCTCCTCTGTGTGGAATCGCAACGTAGGTCGCCTTGGATGTCTGGCACCTCTCACTTAGCAGAAGGTTTTGGAGGCTAAGGCTGGGCCACGCTTTGGCCCGGGTCAGTGTTCCGTTCCTCCGGACGGCTTCCTCGTTTTCCACGAGAAGGAGCCGTGAAGACGGAAAGGAAGGGCGGATGGATGGCTTTTCCCGTGCTACCGAGTCCCTCTCCCCTTTTCCCCAAAGCGTGAGGGGCGGTCGAGAGGATCGTCTCTGATGACAAAAGTCAGAGGCACCCCGGGTCAGACACCGTGCGAGGCGTTGGTGTGTTCTCGAGAGGAGAACACGTCCCCGTCAACGTTTCCTGTCGTTCTCGTTCCGAAAGGATTCACGCGCCACCCCGTCTCCCTCAAGGTCTTAGGGCTGTCGTGCTCCGCAGCCGTCACGTGTCGTGGATCCTGGGCACCACCACGCCACCCCGCCCCCCCCCCCGCCATAGCTGTCGATCGCTATGTGGCACGCCTACGTTTGCCCAAAAGAGCAGTCCGATGGACAGCGTGGTGCTTTTCCCAGCAGGCAGGCAGGTGAGAGTCACCCCTCTAGAAGGTTTCCAAGCCCCGTTCCATTCTCAGAGGCAGCTCCTTTGGCCATCAAGGAGGCAGGCGATGGGGGTGGGGGTGGGGATGGGGATGGGGCAGGGGCCTCTGTCCCTCTGTCGCGGTAGAAATGATTGGGAAAGGAGGGACGATGGGCGTAGGTCGACCATCCTGGGCGGTGGTGCTTTGGGAGCTTTTTCTAGAAGAAGGAGCGAACGGCGTTCCCTGGGAAGGGAGGAAACCAGAGGAGGTCCCCCTCAGACCGACCTGGCACGAGAAGGACACACACTCTCTCTCTCTCTCTCTCTCTCTCTCTCTCTCTCCCTTTTCTTCCTGACTTGAAATCAGGAGACAAAACTCCCCTGCCAAAGGGGCCCTCCCAAAACGGGGAGTGAGGAAGACCTCCTTCTCTTCACGGCTGAAGTTCTCCCTGCCTTTCCTGGACGGGAAGGATAGCACCTACGCCCGCTGCCGTCGGTGACTTTTAGTCCCCCTGGAGAGGAAGAAATTCTTTCCCGTGGCCGAACCCTGGCGGTTCGTTCGTGCTGCAGAGGACGTGACCCTCTCTGACACACCCAGGAACCTCCTCGCTCCGGGTCGAGGAGAGGGAGTTCTGTTCTGTGGTTTAGAATGGTGCTTAAAAAGGGATGTCGCTTACAAAGGGTCCTCGTCCCCCTTCCTAAACCTAAACGGACGGCTCGGCTCGGAGGCGTGAGATACGTTTCGCATCCTCCTCGTCGTCTTCACTCAAAGTTTTATTGGAGTTTGGAAGATTTTATTTTTTGTCTTTCCTTTTTCTCCCCAAAGCCCCCCGGTACGTAGTTGTGTGTTCTTCGCGGTGGGTCCTTCTAGCGGTGGTATGTGGGACGCCGCCTCAGCGTGGTTTGATGAGCAGTGCCGTGTCCGCGCCCGGGATCCGAACGAACCGATGAAACACTGGGCTGCCTGCAGCGGAGCGCGCGAACTTAACCACTCGGCCACGGGGCCAGCCCCTTACTGGATTTTCAAAACAACTCCGGGGGCCGGCCCGGTGGCGCGGCGGTGAAGTTCGCACGTTCTGCTCCGCCGGCCCCGGGTTCGCCGGTCCGGATCCCGGGCGCAGGACCCGGCACCGCTTGGCGAGCCACGCTGTGGCAGGCGTCCCACCTGGAAAGTAGAGGGGGATGGGCACGGATGTCAGCTCAGGGCCAGTCTTCCTCGGCCGACAGAGGAGGATTGGTGGCAGATGTTCGCTCAGGGCTCATCTTCCTCAAAAATAAAATAATAAATCGATTCGATAAAATGTCAAATAACACAACCGCGGGATCACGCTTAGAGTCACCCTTGGCCCGATGATGCCACTCCCCACCCCCCCCACCCCCCTGCCCCCCACCATTTGGAGGTGCCGTCAGTGGGATTCGTTCCTGTTTGTCCATCTTTCTTCCTCTTTTTTTTTTTTTTTTTTTAAAGACTGGCACCCGAGCTCATTGCCAATCTTTTCTTTTCTTTTTATTCCTCCTCCTTCTTCTTCTTCTCCCCAGAGCACCCCAGTACCTAGTTCTATATTCTCTTTGAGGGTCCCTCTGGTTCTGCCGTGTGGGACGCCACCTCAGCGTGGTTTGATGAGCGGTGCCGTGTCCGAGCCCAGGATCCGAACCTTCCAAGCCCCGGGCCGCTGAAGCGGAGCGTGCAAACTCAACCGCTCGGCCACGGGGTCAGCCCCTCCCTTCCTTCCTTCCTTCCTTCCTTCCTTCCTTCCTTCCTTCCTTCCTTCCTTCCTAAGGAGGAGGAGGCAGGCACTGTGTGAAGTCGCCAGTGAGTCTGTGGAAAGAGACGGAGGATTTCCCATGGGAAGCCGGGGCGGGGGACACGGACCGATGTCGTGCGAACTTGAAGGTGAAAGATCAAAAAACCCACACACGCCTAGAGCGGCGGGTTGCCCGTTAGGAGTTTGCTTGCCGGGCCCATAACGCAGGGCTCATCGATGAGCCAAACCGTCCGTGATCCTCAAGCAGTCTAGTAGGGTTAGAGAAAGGAGGGGGGCACTCTTTCTGCCCCAGATGAGGCGAGTTTCTCAGACAGCCACCCTGCCCCAACATCTTCCCTCCCTGCCTCCCGGCCCTTGGTGGACTGCGGCCTAAGGGTGGGGGAATTGAAGAAAGCCGTTCAATGGAAAAAAGCCCGAGGCCATGGGAGAGAGCTTCCTGCACTTGAATGAAGCCCTGACGCCAGGCCCATCGGAATGAATGGGCCTGACCTCCCCTCCCCCCTCCCCCCTCCCCCCTCCCAGGCTGGCGACTCGGCAGTGGAAGGCTAGGGGTTTCTTCCGAAATGGTGAACCGGCCCCCTTGTCCACAGGAAAACCACACACGGGTACAGCCTAGGCCGGATCTCAGGGTACAGCCTAGGCCGGATCTCAGGCCAAGTCGTCAGGGTGGCAAGATGATGGCGGATGAGAGGAAACTTGTTCTGGGACCGCACCGCCCCCCCCCATCGCCTCTCTGGCTGAGAAGAGGGCTGGGGAGCGGTGAGGGTCAGGGGGAGAGTGGGGGCGGGGCCGGGACAGGGACCACCGGGCAGTAGGACGGGAGTAGCCCTGAGGCCTGCCTGCCTGCTTCCTTCCCTGCCGGCGCAGGGCTGAGAGAGGCACGGGGCACGCTGGCTCCTGCCCCTTCACTCATTCGGGAAGCCTCCTGTTGTTGCTCCTGAGGTGCCGGCTGCGGTGACAGACAGAGCAAAACTCCTCTCTCTGTCTATTTCTTCAAAGGCCCGAGTCTGAGCTACGACAGATTCCCCTGTGGCTCAACCCGCAACCTCCCATCCTGCCAGACCAGACCCCTTGTCTAAAAACCTCCACTGGAGGAGCTCTTCCACCTGACTCGGAAAGGAAACACCAGCCCCGCCTCAGCCTCACACCCACCACCACCACCACCACCCGCCCCCCCCCCCGCCCCACTCTCCTCCGGACCCAGATACCTAACAGAGGGAACAAAAATCCAAAAATCCTGCTGCTCTCCTTCTACCACCTCCACTTCAGAAGAGTCAGTCTCCCCCGAACACCTCAGACTCTGTGACTTCCCGCGGCCTCCCTTTCCCCGTCCCCATTCTCTCCCCGGACGGGCCCCATCTTACACTTGAACGACAGCTCCACCGCTCGGGGCAGCTGGACACGATGTCCCAAAGTGGCCCGGACGGTAGCCTGGTCGATTCCAAAGGACCCACGCACGCAGTCGGCCATAAACGTGGTGTGGAGATCGTGGACGTTTGCGGGCCTCTGATGAAATCGCTGCTCCGGGGACCCCGGCGTCTAGGACCCGTCTTCTCCGTGTTCTTCACACCGTTGCTCCTGGGCCGGTTATTCTCTTCCCTCTCACTGACCTTAACGTTTTGTCTCTGCCATT
Organism: Equus asinus; assembly: GCF_041296235.1. NCBI lineage: Eukaryota > Metazoa > Chordata > Mammalia > Perissodactyla > Equidae > Equus > Equus asinus. Next base: position 25,705 of record NW_027225028.1, read on the forward strand.
GAATTTTGACTGTGCGAATGTGACTTGCCGCTGTAGGGCTGCGTGGATCTCTCAGGCATCCTGCTGTGCCGTGCGGGGGGGGGGGGGGGGAATCCTTGGTGGGTGGGTCGATAGACGTCCCTTTGGTTGTGCCCTGGAGGGGAGAGACAGAGGGGACGACTCAATCCACCACGAACGCTGATGTCGCTCCGATAAACCTGTAGCGGTGATTCTAGTTTATGGCCCGTGTCCTGAAAATAACTTCCCGAAGGGCCAGCCCGGCGGCACAGCGGTTAAGTTCGCACGTTCCGTTTTGTCAGCCAGGGGTTCGCAGGTTCGGATCCAGGGTGCGGACGTGGCGCCGCTTGGCGAGCCACGCTGTGGTCAGCGTCCCGCCTATCAAGGGGAGGGGGATGGGCACGGATGTTAGCTCGGGATCACTCTCCCGGGGCAAAAAGAGGAGAATTGGCAGCAGGTGTCAGCTCGGGGCTCGTCTTCCTCGAAAAATAAATTAATTAAATTAATAAAAACAACTTCCCAAACCTCTCTGATAACTTGAAGCTTTGAAGTTTTGCGAGGTGAAATCAGGTGATAAAAAAGTCCACGGACAGGGGCGGCCCCGTGGCCGAGTGGTTAAGTTCACAAGCTCCCCTTCGGCGGCCCAGGGTTTTGCCGGTTCAGATCCCGGGCACGGCACGGACACGGCACCGCTCGTCGGGCCGTGTGGAGGCGGCGTCCCACATGCCACAACTGGAAGGGCCCTCAACTAAGATAGACAACTATGTCATGGGGGGGATTGGGGGAGAAAAATCGGGAGGGGGGGAAAAAAAAACAAAAACGGAAGATTGGCAACAGGCGTTAGCTCTGTGAGGGCCGATCTTCCTCACCCAAAAACTAAAGTGAGATGAAATCAAATAAAGCGAAGGAAAAGCTAAACCTATGAAATCCCATGTTTCTAAAAGTGGCCAAGTGTTTAGACATTGGCCAAGCGACGGAATGCTCATGGGAAGGACAGTTCCTAATTGCTGGCTTCTTAGTTTTCACCAAAATTAAGGTTCGTGAGGGTTAAAAAATCTACTTAACAAATGCGATGAAAGCCACTAGGCCGGCCCGGTGGCGCGCTGGTTAAGTGTGCCTGTTCCGCTTCGCCGGCCCGGGGTTCGCCAGTTCGGATCCCGGGGGTGCACGTGGCACCGCTGGGCGAGCCACGTGGTGGTAGGCGTCCCACATATGAAATAGAGGAAGATGGGCACGGAGGTGAGCTCAGGGCCAGCCTTCCTCGGCAAAAAGAGGAGGATTGGCAGCAGTTAGCTCAGGGCTCATCGTCCTCAAAACAAAACAAAACAAAACAAAAAGCCACTAAAAGTGAATATGGGAAACATCTTTGTGTTCAAGGAAAGTGAGATGGCTGCCTTCAGGCAAGAGGGCCTAAAAAGTAAAGATCGTTTTGTCTGTGAAAAGGTGATCAAAGTTTCACGGGGAAAATAATCTGAGAAAAAGGCCTGTTCGTGGTCAAGTGGCCTAAAATTGGAACGAGTGGACAGATAGAAATGGCGAGCGATAGGATCTATGGGAGTCTATGAGGAAGCCATTGGGTGTCGGCCTAATTCGGCCTGACAGTGTTTTTCGAAAAGGGCCTGACGTGGCCGTCGAGCACGCATCGCATCGTAGATCCGCTTTACACATTTCCTACGGCAAGAACCAATGCCCTTAAGGGAAAGGAGCAGCTTCCCCGTGCTCGGGCCTTTCCTTAAGGAGAGGCATCTTTCCTTAGGCTAGGAGCGGATGGTTGCGCTCACCTTTGACCATCCGGCTCCCCTGTGACCACCCAGGCCCAGACAACAGACCTGCCACCCAGCAGTGTCTGTCGATCGCTGTGCCGACAGAGCAGTCTCGCGACTATCATCCAAGGGACCTTTCGATCCTATGTGAAACGTCCTCTCTGGGGGTCTAGAAGCACTCTGTACACCCCACTTCCCGGGCACCCTCTCTTCCTTCGGGAAGAAAGGCCCCGGGCCACAGTCCTCACATTTTAGCTCAGAATAAACGCACCCCGATTTTCACGGATAGATTGGTTCCGGATTATTTCCGTCGACAGAATGGAATCAAGTCAATGAGTTTCAAGATCGGAGGGAAGCTGATGCAAAATCAGAATTTGTTTTTCTCACTCCCGAAAGGATACTTTTCTCTAACTTCTAGTCTCCTCCTGATAAAGACATTGGAAAATGTTTCTCTTGACCTCTGAGGGAATCGACACCAAAGACAGAGATCCTCCATTTTGTCAGAATGATTTCCTAGGCCTCCAATGGAGGAGGCCTCCCTCGGACGGGAGCTCAGCTTTTGTTTTGCAACAGTTTTCCTCTCTCTGCTTGCCTTTAACATCTCCTTTCCCGTTCTTCTTTTTTGGAAGGGAAATACGTGCACCGCTGGGGAAAAAAAAAAAAAAAAGAATTTTCTAAATGACCAAAGAAGATCTACGACTGTTGTTATTTTGGTTTCACGGAGCAGTTCCACGTCCACATTTACTCCATTTTAAACACCCACACACACTCACAGCACGGCGCTGTGAGGATGTCCTGGGGAACTCGATTTGTGGAGGGAATGGCTGTGAGGTCTCTGCCCCCCAACCCCCACCATTTGGGTGCTTCTGCTTGTTGATGAGGACGGGAAGCCCTGCTGAAATCCATATTCTTATCACCACACGTGCATCTGCACCCATGCTCCCCCCCGTGTGTCGTCTTTGGGCTTTGCTGTGGCCCCGTGCGGAGGGAGACCTGTTTTGTGTTGTAAACTTTTCCGCGGCCAAGCGGCTCGGTCCTTTCCTCTACGACTTGTGGGCTCTGTCTGTCCGTCTGCCTTAGAGAGACCCTCTGGGCCGGAAGTGACAGGCTGCACACAATTCCTGACAGACTGCGGACAATTCCTCCGTCGTCACGGTCCTTCTCTGATGACGTGCATGGTTTCGGTTTGACAGCGACCCCCACCCCCCACCCCGCCGTGATTTTCTAAGTCCTCCCGGGAGCCCGGGAAGTGCTCGGGCCGCTCCGGGAAGCGGGGGCCGGCAGCCCCGGCCTGCCCCGTGGCATCTCCGGGGACTTTTCCACCTCTGTCCGCGTCAGCCAGCCGGCAGCCCCGCGCCCGGCCCGGCCCAGAAGTCACGTGGGGAGTCTGTCCCCTTCCTGGCAAGCCCACCCACCCCACCCCCCTCCCCGCCGATTTTCCAACACCTCCTTCTGCGCCCAGGGTTGCCCTGTGCTGCCTGGGAGCTCCGAGGTGGACACCCTGGGGCCTCACGTGGTGACCTCCCGGCCGCCCCAAGCGGGCCCAGAGAGAAAGAGAGAGAGAGAGAGACAGAGAGAGACAGAGACAGAGACAGAGACAGAGAGAGACAGAGACAGAGACAGAGACAGAGACAGAGAGAGACCTGACCCGGCGGTGGGCTCAGGCTGTGCACTCTCGCTGGCTGGTGACCCGGTTCCCTCCCGCTGACCCCTCCGCGCCGGTCGTTGGGCGCCATCTGGCGGCCGCTTTTACAGAGTGGCCCTCCTCCGGAGCCCCGGCGACATGAGCAAGGGATGGGACTCGCAGGACGTCTGTGTGGTTTCCAGTGTGGGGCTGTGTGGAACAGAGCTGCTAAGAACATTCATGCCCCGGATTCTGTGTGAATGAACAGGAACGTGGCCGCAGCCCCCACCCCGCCCCCCGCCCCAGCCCCCGGGAGTGGTGGGAGTGGTGCCCTCCAGACCACCCTCGGGTTGGATGCCTCCCTCCCTGGAAGGACTCACGGGACTCCACAAAAGCTGACTTCCTGGAGGTCCAGCGGAGACCCCCAAGGCCCAAGGCCCCCCCCCCCACCCACCCACCACAGATCACTGTGGAAGCCTTAACGACCCAAGGCTCCAGCTACATACAGACGCTCTTAGGAGGCAAGATACACCAAAGGCTTATGTAGGTTGCCACTTTCGGTGGTTGTTTCCGCGGCGTGTCAGTTTTGGAACCCGCCACGCCCTTTTTCACAGAGGCCATACCGTTTCCCTTCACCACCAGTGAGGCGTGAGTGACTGACTTGGCTTCTCCGCGACCTGACTAGCAGTTTGATCCTGTTCCGGTATTTGGAAGAAGGCAGTCTCACGCATGTGTCCCCACAATGTCTCCCTCTAATTTTCTCACTTGCTTTTCCAGGGAACAGCTCACATCTTTTCATGCGCTTATCGGTCATCCATGCGTACCTCCTCCACCCCAGGTGAAAGTGCCTGCTCTGTCTATTGGTCTTCCATTCTTTTTGTATTTTTCAGTGTTGATTTCCCCCGGGTCTCCACTCCATTGTGGGTTTTGTTTTTTGTTTTTTGTTTTTTGTTTTTTTTTTTTGCTTAAAGATTGTCACCTGAGCTAGGCACTGTTGCGCTGCTTCCTCAGTTTCAGAGGGTACCTTTTTCAGGGTTGCTTTTTGACCGGGTCTCCTCGCCATTGTATTTTTTTATTTTTTTTTTTTTGCTTAAAGATTGCCACCTGAGCTAGCCTCTGTTGCCCATCTTCTTCGGTTTCAGAGGGTAGATTTCTCAGTGTTGCTTTTTCGCCAGCTCTCCACGCCCTTGCGTCTTTTTTTTTCCGGCTTGAAGGCTGCAACCTGAGCTAGCTTCTTTTGCCCATGTTCCTCAGTTTCAGAGGGTGGATTTCTCCGTGTTGCTTTTTCCCCAGGTCTCCACACCCTTGTGTGTTTCTTTGGCTTAACGATTGCCACCTGAGGTAGCCTCTGTTGCCCATCTTCGTCCGTTTCAGAGGGTGGATTTCTCAGTGTTGCCTTTTCGCCAGCTCCCCACGCCCTTGTGTGTTTCTTTTGCTTAAAGATTGTCACCTGAGCTAGGCACTGTTGCCCTGCTTCCTCAGTTTCAGAGGGTACCTTTTTCAGGGTTGCTTTTTCACCGGGTCTCCTCGCCATTGTATTTTTTTATCTTATTTTTTTTGCTTAAAGATTGCCACCTGAGCTAGCCTCTGTTGCGCTTCTTTCTCAGTTCTAGAGGGTAGATTTCTCCGTGTTGCTTTTTCCCCAGGTCTCCACGCACTTCCTTTTATTTTTCCTTAAAAATTGCCACCTGAGCTAGCCTCTGTTGTCCATCTTCGTCGGTTTCAGAGGGTAGATTTCTCACTGTTGCTTTTTTGCCAGGTCTGCACGCCCATGTGTTTTTTTTCTGCTTAAAGGTTGCAACCTGAGCTAGCTTCTTTTGCCCATGTTCGTCAGTTTCAGAGGGTGGATTTCTCCGTGTTGCTTTTTCCCCAGGTCTCCACACCCTTGTGTGTTTCTTTGGCTTAACGATTGCCACCTGAGGTAGCCTCTGTTGCCCATCTTCCTCAGTTTCAGAGGGTGGATTTCTGAATGTTGCTTTTTCCCCAGGTCTCCACGCCCTTGTGTGTTTCTTTTGCTTAACGATTGCCACCTGAAGCCAGCCTCTCTTGCCCATCTTCCTCAGTTTCAGAGGGTAGATATTTCAGGGTTGCTTTTTCCCCAGGTCTCCACGCCTTTGGGTTTTGTTTTTGCTTAACGATTGCCACCTGAGCTAGCCTCTGTTGCCCATCTTCGTCCGTTTCAGAGGGTGGATTTCTCAGTGTTGCCTTTTCCCCAGGTCTCCACGCCCTTGTGTGTTTCTTTTGCTTAACGATTGCCACCTGAGCTAGCCTCTCTTGCCCATGTTCCTCAGTTTCAGAGGGTAGATATTTCAGGGTTGCTTTGTCCCCAGGGCTCCACGCCTTTGTGCTTTGTTTTTGCTTAAGGATTGCCACCTGAGGTAGCCTCTCTTGCCCATCTTCCTCAGTTTCAGAGGGTGGATTTCTCCGTGTTGCTTTTTCCCCAGGTCTCCACGCCCTTGTGTGTTTCTTTTGCTTAAAGATTGCCACCTGAGCTAGCCTCTGTTGCCCATCTTCGTCCGTTTCAGAGGGTGGATTTCTCAGTGTTGCCTTTTCGCCAGCTCCCCACGCCCTTGTGTGTTTCTTTTGCTTAAAGATTGTCACCTGAGCTAGGCACTGTTGCCCTGCTTCCTCAGTTTCAGAGGGTACCTTTTTCAGGGTTGCTTTTTCACCGGGTCTCCTCGCCATTGTATTTTTTTATCTTATTTTTTTTGCTTAAAGATTGCCACCTGAGCTAGCCTCTGTTGCGCTTCTTTCTCAGTTCTAGAGGGTAGATTTCTCCGTGTTGCTTTTTCCCCAGGTCTCCACGCACTTCCTTTTATTTTTCCTTAAAAATTGCCACCTGAGCTAGCCTCTGTTGTCCATCTTCGTCGGTTTCAGAGGGTAGATTTCTCACTGTTGCTTTTTTGCCAGGTCTGCACGCCCATGTGTTTTTTTTCTGCTTAAAGGTTGCAACCTGAGCTAGCTTCTTTTGCCCATGTCCCTCAGTTTCAGAGGGTGGATTTCTCCGTGTTGCTTTTTCCCCAGGCCTCCACGCCCTTGTGTGTTTCTTTTGCTTAAAGATTGCCACCTGAAGCCAGCCTCTCTTGCCCATCTTCCTCAGTTTCAGAGGGTAGATATTTCAGGGTTGCTTTTTCCCAGGTCTCCACGCCTTTGTGTTTTGTTTTTGCTTAACGATTGCCACCTGAGCTAGCCTCTCTTGCCCATGTTCCTCAGTTTCAGAGGGTAGATATTTCAGGGTTGCTTTGTCCCCAGGGCTCCACGCCTTTGTGCTTTGTTTTTGCTTAAGGATTGCCACCTGAGGTAGCCTCTCTTGCCCATCTTCCTCAGTTTCAGAGGGTGGATTTCTCCGTGTTGCTTTTTCCCCAGGTCTCCACGCCCTTGTGTGTTTCTTTTGCTTAACGATTGCCACCTGAGCTAGCCTCTGTTGCCCATCTTCGTCCGTTTCAGAGGGTGGATTTCTCAGTGTTGCCTTTTCGCCAGCTCCCCACGCCCTTGTGTGTTTCTTTTGCTTAAAGATTGTCACCTGAGCTAGGCACTGTTGCCCTGCTTCCTCAGTTTCAGAGGGTACCTTTTTCAGGGTTGCTTTTTCACCGGGTCTCCTCGCCATTGTATTTTTTTATTTTATTTTTTTTGCTTAAAGATTGCCACCTGAGCTAGCCTCTGTTGCGCTTCTTTCTCAGTTCTAGAGGGTAGATTTCTCCGTGTTGCTTTTTCCCCAGGTCTCCACGCACTTCCTTTTATTTTTCCTTAAAAATTGCCACCTGAGCTAGCCTCTGTTGTCCATCTTCGTCGGTTTCAGAGGGTAGATTTCTCACTGTGGCTTTTTTGCCAGGTCTGCACGCCCTTGTGTTTTTTTCTGCTTAAAGGTTGCAACCTGAGCTAGCTTCTTTTGCCCATGTCCCTCAGTTTCAGAGGGTGGATTTCTCCGTGTTGCTTTTTCCCAGGCCTCCACGCCCTTGTGTGTTTCTTTTGCTTAAAGATTGCCACCTGAAGCCAGCCTCTCTTGCCCATCTTCCTCAGTTTCAGAGGGTAGATATTTCAGGTTGCTTTTTCCCCAGGTCTCCACGCCTTTGTGTTTGTTTTTGCTTAACGATTGCCACCTGAGCTAGCCTCTCTTGCCCATGTTCCTCAGTTTCAGAGGGTAGATATTTCAGGGTTGCTTTGTCCCCAGGCTCCACGCCTTTGTGCTTTGTTTTTGCTTAAGGATTGCCACCTGAGGTAGCCTCTCTTGCCCATCTTCCTCAGTTTCAGAGGGTGGATTTCTCCGTGTTGCTTTTTCCCCATGTCTCCACGCCCTTCTGTGTTTCTTTTGCTTAAAGATTGCCACCTGAGCTAGCCTCTGTTGC
>NW_027225029.1:0-15000 GCF_041296235.1 Equus asinus
GGCAACAGAGGCTAGCTCAGGTGGCAATCTTTAAGCAAAAGAAACACAGAAGGGCGTGGAGACATGGGGAAAAAGCAACACGGAGAAATCCACCCTCTGAAACTGAGGAAGATGGGCAAGAGAGGCTACCTCAGGTGGCAATCCTTAAGCAAAAACAAAGCACAAAGGCGTGGAGCCTGGGGACAAAGCAACCCTGAAATATCTACCCTCTGAAACTGAGGAACATGGGCAAGAGAGGCTAGCTCAGGTGGCAATCGTTAAGCAAAAACAAACACAAAGGCGTGGAGACCTGGGGAAAAAGCAACCTGAAATATCTACCCTCTGAAACTGAGGAAGATGGGCAAGAGAGGCTGGCTTCAGGTGGCAATCTTTAAGCAAAAGAAACACACAAGGGCGTGGAGGCCTGGGAAAAAGCAACACGGAGAAATCCACCCTCTGAAACTGAGGGACATGGGCAAAAGAAGCTAGCTCAGGTTGCAACCTTTAAGCAGAAAAAAACACAAGGGCGTGCAGACCTGGCAAAAAAGCCACAGTGAGAAATCTACCCTCTGAAACCGACGAAGATGGACAACAGAGGCTAGCTCAGGTGGCAATTTTTAAGGAAAAATAAAAGGAAGTGCGTGGAGACCTGGGGAAAAAGCAACACGGAGAAATCTACCCTCTAGAACTGAGAAAGAAGCGCAACAGAGGCTAGCTCAGGTGGCAATCTTTAAGCAAAAAAAATAAAATAAAAAAATACAATGGCGAGGAGACCCGGTGAAAAAGCAACCCTGAAAAAGGTACCCTCTGAAACTGAGGAAGCAGGGCAACAGTGCCTAGCTCAGGTGACAATCTTTAAGCAAAAGAAACACACAAGGGCGTGGGGAGCTGGCGAAAAGGCAACACTGAGAAATCCACCCTCTGAAACGGACGAAGATGGGCAACAGAGGCTAGCTCAGGTGGCAATCGTTAAGCAAAAGAAACACACAAGGGCGTGGAGACCTGGGGAAAAAGCAACACGGAGAAATCCACCCTCTGAAACTGAGGAAGATGGGCAAGAGAGGCTACCTCAGGTGGCAATCCTTAAGCAAAAACAAAGCACAAAGGCGTGGAGCCCTGGGGACAAAGCAACCCTGAAATATCTACCCTCTGAAACTGAGGAACATGGGCAAGAGAGGCTAGCTCAGGTGGCAATCGTTAAGCAAAAACAAAACACAAAGGCGTGGAGACCTGGGAAAAAGCAACCCTGAAATATCTACCCTCTGAAACTGAGGAAGATGGGCAAGAGAGGCTGGCTTCAGGTGGCAATCTTTAAGCAAAAGAAACACACAAGGGCGTGGAGGCCTGGGGAAAAAGCAACACGGAGAAATCCACCCTCTGAAACTGAGGGACATGGGCAAAAGAAGCTAGCTCAGGTTGCAACCTTTAAGCAGAAAAAAAACACATGGGCGTGCAGACCTGGCAAAAAAGCAACAGTGAGAAATCTACCCTCTGAAACCGACGAAGATGGACAACAGAGGCTAGCTCAGGTGGCAATTTTTAAGGAAAAATAAAAGGAAGTGCGTGGAGACCTGGGGAAAAAGCAACACGGAGAAATCTACCCTCTAGAACTGAGAAAGAAGCGCAACAGAGGCTAGCTCAGGTGGCAATCTTTAAGCAAAAAAAATAAGATAAAAAAATACAATGGCGAGGAGACCCGGTGAAAAAGCAACCCTGAAAAAGGTACCCTCTGAAACTGAGGAAGCAGGGCAACAGTGCCTAGCTCAGGTGACAATCTTTAAGCAAAAGAAACACACAAGGGCGTGGGGAGCTGGCGAAAAGGCAACACTGAGAAATCCACCCTCTGAAACGGACGAAGATGGGCAACAGAGGCTAGCTCAGGTGGCAATCTTTAAGCAAAAGAAACACACAAGGGCGTGGAGACCTGGGGAAAAAGCAACACGGAGAAATCCACCCTCTGAAACTGAGGAAGATGGGCAAGAGAGGCTACCTCAGGTGGCAATCCTTAAGCAAAAACAAAGCACAAAGGCGTGGAGCCCTGGGGACAAAGCAACCCTGAAATATCTACCCTCTGAAACTGAGGAACATGGGCAAGAGAGGCTAGCTCAGGTGGCAATCGTTAAGCAAAAGAAACACACAAGGGCGTGGAGACCTGGGGAAAAGGCAACACTGAGAAATCCACCCTCTGAAACGGACGAAGATGGGCAACAGAGGCTAGCTCAGGTGGCAATCGTTAAGCAAAAACAAAACCCAAAGGCGTGGAGACCTGGGGAAAAAGCAACCCTGAAATATCTACCCTCTGAAACTGAGGAAGATGGGCAAGAGAGGCTGGCTTCAGGTGGCAATCGTTAAGCAAAAGAAACACACAAGGGCGTGGAGACCTGGGGAAAAAGCAACATTCAGAAATCCACCCTCTGAAACTGAGGAAGATGGGCAACAGAGGCTACCTCAGGTGGCAATCGTTAAGCCAAAGAAACACACAAGGGTGTGGAGACCTGGGGAAAAAGCAACACGGAGAAATCCACCCTCTGAAACTGACGAACATGGGCAAAAGAAGCTAGCTCAGGTTGCAACCTTTAAGCAGAAAAAAAACACATGGGCGTGCAGACCTGGCAAAAAAGCAACAGTGAGAAATCTACCCTCTGAAACCGACGAAGATGGACAACAGAGGCTAGCTCAGGTGGCAATTTTTAAGGAAAAATAAAAGGAAGTGCGTGGAGACCTGGGGAAAAAGCAACACGGAGAAATCTACCCTCTAGAACTGAGAAAGAAGCGCAACAGAGGCTAGCTCAGGTGGCAATCTTTAAGCAAAAAAAATAAGATAAAAAAATACAATGGCGAGGAGACCCGGTGAAAAAGCAACCCTGAAAAAGGTACCCTCTGAAACTGAGGAAGCAGGGCAACAGTGCCTAGCTCAGGTGACAATCTTTAAGCAAAAGAAACACACAAGGGCGTGGGGAGCTGGCGAAAAGGCAACACTGAGAAATCCACCCTCTGAAACGGACGAAGATGGGCAACAGAGGCTACCTCAGGTGGCAATCGTTAAGCCAAAGAAACACACAAGGGTGTGGAGACCTGGGGAAAAAGCAACACGGAGAAATCCACCCTCTGAAACTGAGGAACATGGGCAAAAGAAGCTAGCTCAGGTTGCAGCCTTCAAGCCGGAAAAAAAAAGACGCAAGGGCGTGGAGAGCTGGCGAAAAAGCAACACTGAGAAATCTACCCTCTGAAACCGAAGAAGATGGGCAACAGAGGCTAGCTCAGGTGGCAATCTTTAAGCAAAAAAAAAAAAATAAAAAAATACAATGGCGAGGAGACCCGGTCAAAAAGCAACCCTGAAAAAGGTACCCTCTGAAACTGAGGAAGCAGCGCAACAGTGCCTAGCTCAGGTGACAATCTTTAAGCAAAAAAAAAAAACAAAAAACAAAAAACAAAAAACAAAACCCACAATGGAGTGGAGACCCGGGGGAAATCAACACTGAAAAATACAAAAAGAATGGAAGACCAATAGACAGAGCAGGCACTTTCACCTGGGGTGGAGGAGGTACGCATGGATGACCGATAAGCGCATGAAAAGATGTGAGCTGTTCCCTGGAAAAGCAAGTGAGAAAATTAGAGGGAGACATTGTGGGGACACATGCGTGAGACTGCCTTCTTCCAAATACCGGAACAGGATCAAACTGCTAGTCAGGTCGCGGAGAAGCCAAGTCAGTCACTCACGCCTCACTGGTGGTGAAGGGAAACGGTATGGCCTCTGTGAAAAAGGGCGTGGCGGGTTCCAAAACTGACACGCCGCGGAAACAACCACCGAAAGTGGCAACCTACATAAGCCTTTGGTGTATCTTGCCTCCTAAGAGCGTCTGTATGTAGCTGGAGCCTTGGGTCGTTAAGGCTTCCACAGTGATCTGTGGTGGGTGGGTGGGGGGGGGGGGCCTTGGGCCTTGGGGGTCTCCGCTGGACCTCCAGGAAGTCAGCTTTTGTGGAGTCCCGTGAGTCCTTCCAGGGAGGGAGGCATCCAACCCGAGGGTGGTCTGGAGGGCACCACTCCCACCACTCCCGGGGGCTGGGGCGGGGGGCGGGGTGGGGGCTGCGGCCACGTTCCTGTTCATTCACACAGAATCCGGGGCATGAATGTTCTTAGCAGCTCTGTTCCACACAGCCCCACACTGGAAACCACACAGACGTCCTGCGAGTCCCATCCCTTGCTCATGTCGCCGGGGCTCCGGAGGAGGGCCACTCTGTAAAAGCGGCCGCCAGATGGCGCCCAACGACCGGCGCGGAGGGGTCAGCGGGAGGGAACCGGGTCACCAGCCAGCGAGAGTGCACAGCCTGAGCCCACCGCCGGGTCAGGTCTCTCTCTGTCTCTGTCTCTGTCTCTGTCTCTGTCTCTCTCTGTCTCTGTCTCTGTCTCTGTCTCTCTCTGTCTCTCTCTCTCTCTCTTTCTCTCTGGGCCCGCTTGGGGCGGCCGGGAGGTCACCACGTGAGGCCCCAGGGTGTCCACCTCGGAGCTCCCAGGCAGCACAGGGCAACCCTGGGCGCAGAAGGAGGTGTTGGAAAATCGGCGGGGAGGGGGGTGGGGTGGGTGGGCTTGCCAGGAAGGGGACAGACTCCCCACGTGACTTCTGGGCCGGGCCGGGCGCGGGGCTGCCGGCTGGCTGACGCGGACAGAGGTGGAAAAGTCCCCGGAGATGCCACGGGGCAGGCCGGGGCTGCCGGCCCCCGCTTCCCGGAGCGGCCCGAGCACTTCCCGGGCTCCCGGGAGGACTTAGAAAATCACGGCGGGGTGGGGGGTGGGGGTCGCTGTCAAACCGAAACCATGCACGTCATCAGAGAAGGACCGTGACGACGGAGGAATTGTCCGCAGTCTGTCAGGAATTGTGTGCAGCCTGTCACTTCCGGCCCAGAGGGTCTCTCTAAGGCAGACGGACAGACAGAGCCCACAAGTCGTAGAGGAAAGGACCGAGCCGCTTGGCCGCGGAAAAGTTTACAACACAAAACAGGTCTCCCTCCGCACGGGGCCACAGCAAAGCCCAAAGACGACACACGGGGGGGAGCATGGGTGCAGATGCACGTGTGGTGATAAGAATATGGATTTCAGCAGGGCTTCCCGTCCTCATCAACAAGCAGAAGCACCCAAATGGTGGGGGTTGGGGGGCAGAGACCTCACAGCCATTCCCTCCACAAATCGAGTTCCCCAGGACATCCTCACAGCGCCGTGCTGTGAGTGTGTGTGGGTGTTTAAAATGGAGTAAATGTGGACGTGGAACTGCTCCGTGAAACCAAAATAACAACAGTCGTAGATCTTCTTTGGTCATTTAGAAAATTCTTTTTTTTTTTTTTTTCCCCAGCGGTGCACGTATTTCCCTTCCAAAAAAGAAGAACGGGAAAGGAGATGTTAAAGGCAAGCAGAGAGAGGAAAACTGTTGCAAAACAAAAGCTGAGCTCCCGTCCGAGGGAGGCCTCCTCCATTGGAGGCCTAGGAAATCATTCTGACAAAATGGAGGATCTCTGTCTTTGGTGTCGATTCCCTCAGAGGTCAAGAGAAACATTTTCCAATGTCTTTATCAGGAGGAGACTAGAAGTTAGAGAAAAGTATCCTTTCGGGAGTGAGAAAAACAAATTCTGATTTTGCATCAGCTTCCCTCCGATCTTGAAACTCATTGACTTGATTCCATTCTGTCGACGGAAATAATCCGGAACCAATCTATCCGTGAAAATCGGGGTGCGTTTATTCTGAGCTAAAATGTGAGGACTGTGGCCCGGGGCCTTTCTTCCCGAAGGAAGAGAGGGTGCCCGGGAAGTGGGGTGTACAGAGTGCTTCTAGACCCCCAGAGAGGACGTTTCACATAGGATCGAAAGGTCCCTTGGATGATAGTCGCGAGACTGCTCTGTCGGCACAGCGATCGACAGACACTGCTGGGTGGCAGGTCTGTTGTCTGGGCCTGGGTGGTCACAGGGGAGCCGGATGGTCAAAGGTGAGCGCAACCATCCGCTCCTAGCCTAAGGAAAGATGCCTCTCCTTAAGGAAAGGCCCGAGCACGGGGAAGCTGCTCCTTTCCCTTAAGGGCATTGGTTCTTGCCGTAGGAAATGTGTAAAGCGGATCTACGATGCGATGCGTGCTCGACGGCCACGTCAGGCCCTTTTCGAAAAACACTGTCAGGCCGAATTAGGCCGACACCCAATGGCTTCCTCATAGACTCCCATAGATCCTATCGCTCGCCATTTCTATCTGTCCACTCGTTCCAATTTTAGGCCACTTGACCACGAACAGGCCTTTTTCTCAGATTATTTTCCCCGTGAAACTTTGATCACCTTTTCACAGACAAAACGATCTTTACTTTTTAGGCCCTCTTGCCTGAAGGCAGCCATCTCACTTTCCTTGAACACAAAGATGTTTCCCATATTCACTTTTAGTGGCTTTTTGTTTTGTTTTGTTTTGTTTTGAGGACGATGAGCCCTGAGCTAACTGCTGCCAATCCTCCTCTTTTTGCCGAGGAAGGCTGGCCCTGAGCTCACCTCCGTGCCCATCTTCCTCTATTTCATATGTGGGACGCCTACCACCACGTGGCTCGCCCAGCGGTGCCACGTGCACCCCCGGGATCCGAACTGGCGAACCCCGGGCCGGCGAAGCGGAACAGGCACACTTAACCAGCGCGCCACCGGGCCGGCCTAGTGGCTTTCATCGCATTTGTTAAGTAGATTTTTTAACCCTCACGAACCTTAATTTTGGTGAAAACTAAGAAGCCAGCAATTAGGAACTGTCCTTCCCATGAGCATTCCGTCGCTTGGCCAATGTCTAAACACTTGGCCACTTTTAGAAACATGGGATTTCATAGGTTTAGCTTTTCCTTCGCTTTATTTGATTTCATCTCACTTTAGTTTTTGGGTGAGGAAGATCGGCCCTCACAGAGCTAACGCCTGTTGCCAATCTTCCGTTTTTGTTTTTTTTTCCCCCCCTCCCGATTTTTCTCCCCCAATCCCCCCCATGACATAGTTGTCTATCTTAGTTGAGGGCCCTTCCAGTTGTGGCATGTGGGACGCCGCCTCCACACGGCCCGACGAGCGGTGCCGTGTCCGTGCCGTGCCCGGGATCTGAACCGGCAAAACCCTGGGCCGCCGAAGGGGAGCTTGTGAACTTAACCACTCGGCCACGGGGCCGCCCCTGTCCGTGGACTTTTTTATCACCTGATTTCACCTCGCAAAACTTCAAAGCTTCAAGTTATCAGAGAGGTTTGGGAAGTTGTTTTTATTAATTTAATTAATTTATTTTTCGAGGAAGACGAGCCCCGAGCTGACACCTGCTGCCAATTCTCCTCTTTTTGCCCCGGGAGAGTGATCCCGAGCTAACATCCGTGCCCATCCCCCTCCCCTTGATAGGCGGGACGCTGACCACAGCGTGGCTCGCCAAGCGGCGCCACGTCCGCACCCTGGATCCGAACCTGCGAACCCCTGGCTGACAAAACGGAACGTGCGAACTTAACCGCTGTGCCGCCGGGCTGGCCCTTCGGGAAGTTATTTTCAGGACACGGGCCATAAACTAGAATCACCGCTACAGGTTTATCGGAGCGACATCAGCGTTCGTGGTGGATTGAGTCGTCCCCTCTGTCTCTCCCCTCCAGGGCACAACCAAAGGGACGTCTATCGACCCACCCACCAAGGATTCCCCCCCCCCCCCCCCGCACGGCACAGCAGGATGCCTGAGAGATCCACGCAGCCCTACAGCGGCAAGTCACATTCGCACAGTCAAAATTCAATGGCAGAGACAAAACGTTAAGGTCAGTGAGAGGGAAGAGAATAACCGGCCCAGGAGCAACGGTGTGAAGAACACGGAGAAGACGGGTCCTAGACGCCGGGGTCCCCGGAGCAGCGATTTCATCAGAGGCCCGCAAACGTCCACGATCTCCACACCACGTTTATGGCCGACTGCGTGCGTGGGTCCTTTGGAATCGACCAGGCTACCGTCCGGGCCACTTTGGGACATCGTGTCCAGCTGCCCCGAGCGGTGGAGCTGTCGTTCAAGTGTAAGATGGGGCCCGTCCGGGGAGAGAATGGGGACGGGGAAAGGGAGGCCGCGGGAAGTCACAGAGTCTGAGGTGTTCGGGGGAGACTGACTCTTCTGAAGTGGAGGTGGTAGAAGGAGAGCAGCAGGATTTTTGGATTTTTGTTCCCTCTGTTAGGTATCTGGGTCCGGAGGAGAGTGGGGCGGGGGGGGGGGCGGGTGGTGGTGGTGGTGGTGGGTGTGAGGCTGAGGCGGGGCTGGTGTTTCCTTTCCGAGTCAGGTGGAAGAGCTCCTCCAGTGGAGGTTTTTAGACAAGGGGTCTGGTCTGGCAGGATGGGAGGTTGCGGGTTGAGCCACAGGGGAATCTGTCGTAGCTCAGACTCGGGCCTTTGAAGAAATAGACAGAGAGAGGAGTTTTGCTCTGTCTGTCACCGCAGCCGGCACCTCAGGAGCAACAACAGGAGGCTTCCCGAATGAGTGAAGGGGCAGGAGCCAGCGTGCCCCGTGCCTCTCTCAGCCCTGCGCCGGCAGGGAAGGAAGCAGGCAGGCAGGCCTCAGGGCTACTCCCGTCCTACTGCCCGGTGGTCCCTGTCCCGGCCCCGCCCCCACTCTCCCCCTGACCCTCACCGCTCCCCAGCCCTCTTCTCAGCCAGAGAGGCGATGGGGGGGGGCGGTGCGGTCCCAGAACAAGTTTCCTCTCATCCGCCATCATCTTGCCACCCTGACGACTTGGCCTGAGATCCGGCCTAGGCTGTACCCTGAGATCCGGCCTAGGCTGTACCCGTGTGTGGTTTTCCTGTGGACAAGGGGGCCGGTTCACCATTTCGGAAGAAACCCCTAGCCTTCCACTGCCGAGTCGCCAGCCTGGGAGGGGGGAGGGGGGAGGGGGGAGGGGAGGTCAGGCCCATTCATTCCGATGGGCCTGGCGTCAGGGCTTCATTCAAGTGCAGGAAGCTCTCTCCCATGGCCTCGGGCTTTTTTCCATTGAACGGCTTTCTTCAATTCCCCCACCCTTAGGCCGCAGTCCACCAAGGGCCGGGAGGCAGGGAGGGAAGATGTTGGGGCAGGGTGGCTGTCTGAGAAACTCGCCTCATCTGGGGCAGAAAGAGTGCCCCCCTCCTTTCTCTAACCCTACTAGACTGCTTGAGGATCACGGACGGTTTGGCTCATCGATGAGCCCTGCGTTATGGGCCCGGCAAGCAAACTCCTAACGGGCAACCCGCCGCTCTAGGCGTGTGTGGGTTTTTTGATCTTTCACCTTCAAGTTCGCACGACATCGGTCCGTGTCCCCCGCCCCGGCTTCCCATGGGAAATCCTCCGTCTCTTTCCACAGACTCACTGGCGACTTCACACAGTGCCTGCCTCCTCCTCCTTAGGAAGGAAGGAAGGAAGGAAGGAAGGAAGGAAGGAAGGAAGGAAGGAAGGAAGGGAGGGGCTGACCCCGTGGCCGAGCGGTTGAGTTTGCACGCTCCGCTTCAGCGGCCCGGGGCTTGGAAGGTTCGGATCCTGGGCTCGGACACGGCACCGCTCATCAAACCACGCTGAGGTGGCGTCCCACACGGCAGAACCAGAGGGACCCTCAAAGAGAATATAGAACTAGGTACTGGGGTGCTCTGGGGAGAAGAAGAAGAAGGAGGAGGAATAAAAAGAAAAGAAAAGATTGGCAATGAGCTCGGGTGCCAGTCTTTAAAAAAAAAAAAAAAAAAAGAGGAAGAAAGATGGACAAACAGGAACGAATCCCACTGACGGCACCTCCAAATGGTGGGGGGCAGGGGGGTGGGGGGGGTGGGGAGTGGCATCATCGGGCCAAGGGTGACTCTAAGCGTGATCCCGCGGTTGTGTTATTTGACATTTTATCGAATCGATTTATTATTTTATTTTTGAGGAAGATGAGCCCTGAGCGAACATCTGCCACCAATCCTCCTCTGTCGGCCGAGGAAGACTGGCCCTGAGCTGACATCCGTGCCCATCCCCCTCTACTTTCCAGGTGGGACGCCTGCCACAGCGTGGCTCGCCAAGCGGTGCCGGGTCCTGCGCCCGGGATCCGGACCGGCGAACCCGGGGCCGGCGGAGCAGAACGTGCGAACTTCACCGCCGCGCCACCGGGCCGGCCCCCGGAGTTGTTTTGAAAATCCAGTAAGGGGCTGGCCCCGTGGCCGAGTGGTTAAGTTCGCGCGCTCCGCTGCAGGCAGCCCAGTGTTTCATCGGTTCGTTCGGATCCCGGGCGCGGACACGGCACTGCTCATCAAACCACGCTGAGGCGGCGTCCCACATACCACCGCTAGAAGGACCCACCGCGAAGAACACACAACTACGTACCGGGGGGCTTTGGGGAGAAAAAGGAAAGACAAAAAATAAAATCTTCCAAACTCCAATAAAACTTTGAGTGAAGACGACGAGGAGGATGCGAAACGTATCTCACGCCTCCGAGCCGAGCCGTCCGTTTAGGTTTAGGAAGGGGGACGAGGACCCTTTGTAAGCGACATCCCTTTTTAAGCACCATTCTAAACCACAGAACAGAACTCCCTCTCCTCGACCCGGAGCGAGGAGGTTCCTGGGTGTGTCAGAGAGGGTCACGTCCTCTGCAGCACGAACGAACCGCCAGGGTTCGGCCACGGGAAAGAATTTCTTCCTCTCCAGGGGGACTAAAAGTCACCGACGGCAGCGGGCGTAGGTGCTATCCTTCCCGTCCAGGAAAGGCAGGGAGAACTTCAGCCGTGAAGAGAAGGAGGTCTTCCTCACTCCCCGTTTTGGGAGGGCCCCTTTGGCAGGGGAGTTTTGTCTCCTGATTTCAAGTCAGGAAGAAAAGGGAGAGAGAGAGAGAGAGAGAGAGAGAGAGAGAGAGTGTGTGTCCTTCTCGTGCCAGGTCGGTCTGAGGGGGACCTCCTCTGGTTTCCTCCCTTCCCAGGGAACGCCGTTCGCTCCTTCTTCTAGAAAAAGCTCCCAAAGCACCACCGCCCAGGATGGTCGACCTACGCCCATCGTCCCTCCTTTCCCAATCATTTCTACCGCGACAGAGGGACAGAGGCCCCTGCCCCATCCCCATCCCCACCCCCACCCCCATCGCCTGCCTCCTTGATGGCCAAAGGAGCTGCCTCTGAGAATGGAACGGGGCTTGGAAACCTTCTAGAGGGGTGACTCTCACCTGCCTGCCTGCTGGGAAAAGCACCACGCTGTCCATCGGACTGCTCTTTTGGGCAAACGTAGGCGTGCCACATAGCGATCGACAGCTATGGCGGGGGGGGGGGCGGGGTGGCGTGGTGGTGCCCAGGATCCACGACACGTGACGGCTGCGGAGCACGACAGCCCTAAGACCTTGAGGGAGACGGGGTGGCGCGTGAATCCTTTCGGAACGAGAACGACAGGAAACGTTGACGGGGACGTGTTCTCCTCTCGAGAACACACCAACGCCTCGCACGGTGTCTGACCCGGGGTGCCTCTGACTTTTGTCATCAGAGACGATCCTCTCGACCGCCCCTCACGCTTTGGGGAAAAGGGGAGAGGGACTCGGTAGCACGGGAAAAGCCATCCATCCGCCCTTCCTTTCCGTCTTCACGGCTCCTTCTCGTGGAAAACGAGGAAGCCGTCCGGAGGAACGGAACACTGACCCGGGCCAAAGCGTGGCCCAGCCTTAGCCTCCAAAACCTTCTGCTAAGTGAGAGGTGCCAGACATCCAAGGCGACCTACGTTGCGATTCCACACAGAGGAGAGAGCTAGAACGGTCCAACCCTAGAGGGCGACAGCAGATGGCGGCGGCGGCGGCGGCAGCAGGGGTGGTGGTGATCGTGGTGGGGCAGATCCGGGAGTGGGGCCGTTTTTTCTTTCGGGGGGAGGGGATGGAAACGGAAACCTTCTGGAAATAGATAGCCATGACGGATGCGCCACCTTGGGGAGAGAGACTCCCGAAGGCCACTGGCTTGTGTCCCGTGGAAAGGATGGATTCGGTGGGATGGGAATTCTACCTCCGTGTAGAGCGTGTGGTAAACCACGAGGTAGGTGGGTGGGTGGGTGGGTGGGTGGGTGGCCTCCCTGCCTCGCCTCCACCTAGACGTCCACACACAGAGACCGACGAGGGAGGGAGGGAGGGAGGGAGGGAGGGAGAGAGACAAGACGGACAGAGGCCGAGGCCGAGGCCGAGGCAGTGAGCGAGTAAGTGATCGACCCTGGCCATAGGGATTCCTCAGAGGGCGTCTCTTGGCTCCCCAAACGAAGAATGTGTGTGGAGATCGAGAAAGATCACCGACCTAGGAGAACCAGCAAGACTTCTTCACCCGCCAGAGAGCCGCTGGGCCCCTGCCGTCCCTGCCACCGCCACCCCTACCCCTCGCCTTTGGCAGCGACGCCAACGAAAGGCAGGCAGACGAGTGGGAGAGTCGTGTGGTGGTGTCCCCCAAGGAAGGTGGGTCCATGCCGACGAGCGGTCGTCGGCGTGTGGAAAAGCCAGAGGCGGGCTGACTAGAAGGAGGGCGTCCTGGAGGAAGGGACCAGGGTGTGAGGGAGAGAGGCCTGTTCCTCTTCCCCTGTCGGCCCCAAGTCAGGGGCCCAAAGGAGGAAAGCTGTCCGTTCCTTTCCGACTCGGACGGTTCGGGCGGAACCGACCGATCCCCGCGGCAGCGCAGTCGGGGCTTTCTGGACCAGAACCCCTCTCTCTGTCGCCTTTCGACCACACGCACGCTTTAGAGGCCAAGGGAAAATGGATCGGGTCTCTCTGTCTCTCTCCCTAGAAAACAAGGGGCCAGGGGCCGAGCCCGTGGACGAGCGGTCAAGTATGCGCCCCCCACCCCGGCCCCCGGCTTCGACGGCCCAGGTTTTCACCGGTTCGGATCCTGGGCGCAGCCCCAGACCCAGCATCGCCCTTCAAGCCACGCCGAGGCGGCGTCCCACATAGCAGAAACGCGAAAGACCTACCACTGGAACCTACAACTATGGACGGGACGGGACGGGACGGGGCGGGGCGGGGCGGGGCGGGGGTGGGGGGGGCGGCTTTGGGGAGCAGGAAGAAAGAAAAAATAAAAGAAACACAAGGACGGTCATCGCGATAGTTCTTTCCACTTCCATCCATATGTTAACAGGACCCAAGTTTCCCGACCTCCATTTGGATGTATGTTAACTAAATGGAGAAGCTATTCAAAGGACTCCTCTAAAGAAGTCCACGTTCTTCTTTCTAAATGATAATGAAAATCATTGTCACCACCGCTCTTCCGACCCTCCATGTCCAGACGGCCTCCCGCCCCTCCCCTATCCCCAACTCCCGCCCCGCCCCGCGCCGACCCCCGACCCCGGCATTCTCCACGCCCACCTTTCCCTCTCCACTCCTACCCCCCCGTCCCCCGCCGCCCGGGACACCGCACCCCGCGCCCCCCCCCCCAATCCAGGCCGGGCCACCTGGTCGACCTCCTCGAACACTATATAAGAGGATGCCGGGCAGCAGGTGGCGCCCGACAAGCGGCCTCCTCACAGGCCGGACGGATCAGCCTCGCGGGGGCGGGCGATGGGGAGGCGTTCGTCCAGGTCAGGTCAGGTCGGGGGAGGGAGGATGCCGCGCCGGCCGGCCTGGTGCGTGGCCTGGTCCCGATCCACCCCGCGTCTCGTTTCTCGGGCCGGGACGAGTACAGGCGGGGAGGCCGACTCGGTCACGGAAAGCGGCCTTGGGGAGGTTTTGGCGAACGTCCCTGTCCCGGGGCCGTCTGCCGACTAGGGGACGGAGTCCTCCTCCATGCTCCTTCTCGCCCCCAGTCGGGCGGGTTGTGGGTCGCGCGGTCGACTTGTCCATTTCCCCGGAGGCATCCTGCCTGCCGGGGCTCCCTCCCTCGGGCCGGTGCGAGCGGTCCTCGGGCGGCCCGGGAATTTGGGCCGCAGCGAACGAACGAACGAAGCCCGTCCCTCCTGCGTCGGCACCGATGAGACACAGCCCTGGTGGATGGAGCCGCTTTCCTCGGGTTTCCTTTTGCTTTCGGCCGCTGCTGCCACCAAACCTCCCTAAACGATAGGAATGAAAACGGGAACCGTTGGCATAATAAAAGCGTTTTGGTTGGCGTGTTTCTTGGCTTTTGGGGACTCGAGAGGTATGATGGATGATCTCCGATTGACGTTTGGAAGGTCTATTTCATCCCAGTCGCACGAACCCCGAAAACGTGGCGGCTGGACGAGGGAGGGAGGGAGGGAGGGAGGGAGGGAGGGAGGGAGGCCAACCACGGGATTTCCGCACGACCAGCTGATGGACACGAGCGCCCCGTGAGCCGGGCGGAGGGCAGCCGCCCGGGTCTCGCAGCTACGTGCCCGCGGAACCCTCGGGACTGCGAGAAGCCGGAGCGACCCGCAGCCATGTGGCGCTCGGCGCGGACATCTGGTCGACCCGCGCGCCACGGGACCCGGGGCCCGAGTCCGGGCCGGGCCGCCGGTCGACCCGGCAGGGCGGCTGCCCCGGGGGCCTCGCGGCTGCTCGTCCGCAGCCTCCAGGGAGCCCTCGGGGCTCCGAGAAGGCCGAGCGCCCCGCGGCCCCACGGCCCCGCGGCGCTCGGTGCGGACATCTGGTCGACCCGCTCCCCCCCCCCCCCCCCCGAGACACGGGGGTCGGGTCGCCGGTCGACCCGGCAGGGCGGCGGCCACGGCGGCCTCGCCGCTGCTCGTCCGCCGGGTCGCCGGAGCCCTCGAGCCTCCGAGAAGGCCGAGCGCCCTGCAGTCCCGCGGCGCTCGGCGCGGACATCTGGTCGACCCGCGCGCCGCCGGACCCCGTGGCTACGAGTCCGCGGGGCCTTCGGAGCCGACAGAGGGCCGGGAGCGCACCCAGAGCACCCAGAGCACCCAGAGCAGCGGGACCCGGCCCCGAGCGCCGCGGACATCTGGTCGACCCGCGCGCCCCGGTCCGGGGACCAAGTCCGGGCCGGACAGCTGGTCGACCCGGCAGGGCGTCGGCCACCTGGGAGCCGCACCCACGAGTCCGCGGGGTCTCTGGAGCCGACGGAGGCCGGGGAGCCCACCCAGGCCGCCGAGAGCCCCGCGTCCCCGCGGCGCTCGGCGC
>NW_027225029.1:27500-67500 GCF_041296235.1 Equus asinus
CCCGGCCGGTGGGCGGCGCGGCCAGGCGTCTGCCCGGGCGGGGGAGCACCGGGGGCAGCGGGGAGCGCGGCGCGCGCCTCGACGGAGGGAGCACGGGCTCGCGGGAAGGCTCCCGGGGACGGCCTCGGGCGCGGACGGGCCACCAGGAAAACACACGCGGGATCCCACCGCCAACGACACGCGAGGGCGGTCCCACGACGCCTGGGACGCCGGCCGGCCTCAGCCACCCCTCGGCCTCCCGCGGGCCCGGCCCCACCGCCGGGGCCTACGTGAGGCGCCCCCGCCGCCGGGGGCCGCCCCGTCCACCCAGCCACCCGTCTGCCTGTCTGGTCTGCTCCGGGGCCCACGTCCCGAGGGAACGCGCCCGAGAGCGGCGGCGGCCCCCACCCATGCCCGCACGCCACCACCGGCTGCGGCTCGGGACGGGAGCGAGCGGAGAGCCAGCCGCTCGCGGCGGGGCGGAGCCCGGACGGGGCCGGGCCCTCTCCCCGCCCCAGCGCGCGACGGGAGAACCACGCGCACGCTCGCGCACACGCGCGGCCCCGCGCCCGACGACGGCCCGGCCGGGCGTGACCCTCCCCCGACTCGGAGGGGGGAGGCGCCGGCCGCGGTAGGCAAAGAGCAGCTCTGCCCACGCGCCACGGTGGTGGCGTCCGTGGCTACTACGCGCAAAGGAGGGGCGGCGGCTGGGGGGTCCGGTACCCCAAGGCACCCTCTCGGATCGCTAGAGAAGGCTTTCTCACCGAGGGCGTGTCGCCCCCGCCCATCGTCCGCCATCGGGCCCACCAAGGCGCTTACAGACACCATGGCCACGCAATGCAGGAGGGGTCTGCGGTAGAGGTAAGGCCTAGAGCAAGTCGGAGCGTCCGTGGTCAGGGCCGCGAGCCCGCGCTGCCCCGGGCTCGCCATCTCTGGCCACACTGGGCTTAGCTAGGGATCTACAAGGCCCCTGTGCGGCTCCCAAGTCAGTGCCTCCCCTCAGGCCGAGAGACCAAGGGAGGCAGAGACTGGGACGGAGGTGCCGATCAAACAGCACCTCCCAACCAAAGAGCCAGCGCCACGCCGCTGGCTCGGCCCGCCACGGTCACTCCCACACCCGCGGGGAAACCCCAGCAAGGGGAACGCGCGGGCACGCGCCCGAGCCTGCCCGCCCCCACACGGCACGCCGTGGGGGGCGACGAGGCACCCGTCCCCCCCGAGGGGGACGAGGGGCACGCCTCCCTTACCGACTCGACCCCCCCGCTCCTCAGACACACCAGCGCAGTGGTTACCTGAGGAGGCCGACGGGAACAGGGAACGACACCGCCACTCGGCCTCGGGCGCCTGAGGGACGACCTGGAACGCTCCAGGGGCACCGCCAACGGCCTGGGGAACGCGCTCACGCGCCCGGGAAGGCGCGCGGCGCGGCGGCAACACGGCCCGCCCCACCGCGGGGACGGCCGCCCGCGAGACACAGCCAAGAGGCACAGGCAGAGCATCCGCCGCGTCACGGAGACCCCGACACCGCCCACGCCACGAGGCACGGGGCGGGGGAGCGAGGTCGGGCCGGATTCCGCACCCCTGCCGCCTCCCACACGCCACTCGCAGCGGGGGAGAACGGGCGAGGGGACCCGCGGGCAGAGCGAGAAGAGCGGTCCCGTTCGCCATGAACGTCCGTCCCTCGTCTGGCACGGCTTAGGCCCGGCCCGGGAGAGCACAGCATCACCACATCGGTCGGCAGCATAACGCGAGGGACCCCCGAGCAAGGGAAGGCCGGCGAGGACAGCGAGCGGAGGAGCCTGCTTCAGCCTCACCGACCCCTCTCCTCCTCCAGCAAGCGCGGGCGACGACCCCAGGACGAGAACGCCTGACACGCACTGGCACGGAGCCGGTGGGATGGGGTAAGTCGCGACCGCACCCGGGTGCCGGCGGCAGGGAGTGCACGTGGTAGAGGACCCCGCGCCCCTAACCCCGCCGCCCTCGGGTACCAGAGACCGGAGGTGGCACCACGGTCGTGGGGGCGCCTGGAACGCACAAGAGCCGGCGCGCAGGCCCCAGCGGGCGGCTCAAGCGGCGGGGGTGGAAACGGGCGTCCGGTTCTCGGCCAGAGCCCGGAGCCCTCCCCGCACACGCATCCAGGCACCCGGAAGCTCTCGGGCGACTGTCACCCGAGCAGAGCGTGTCAGCACTTATCTGGCGGCACAAAACCACCCATTCGGGGGCAAGAATCGCCGCGCCCGGAGACGGGGCCCACCCACGGATCACCAGGGGAACCCCTGGATCACGGCCACGGCCACCAGACCCCAAGCACGACCCCATCGCCACCAGGCCCGGAGCTCCCGGGGCCATCTGGTCGACCCCAGAAGCGTGGCGGCAGGGGGAGCCGGGGACAGCCTCCCCGGGCCGCCCGCGCGGGCCGGGACCGGTCGGTCCCTCCCTCTGAGTCGCCGGGTCAGGACTTAGAAAAGAATTCCGCGGAGGCGCCTCCGGCGACCGGGCCCGGGGCGGGACCGTGGCTCCCGTCCCTCAGCCGGGGCTCCACCTACGCCTCGAGCCGGCCCCCTCCCGCCTCCGGACAAAGACGCGACCCGCGAAACTCGGAGAGAGAAGTCCGGTCCGACGGCCCGGACCCACCCCGGGCACGCGTCCGGGCCGGGGACGCCCTCCCCGGCCCGCCCTCGAGGGCTCCCGGGGCCGGTCCACGCTCTTCTCCAGGGCGGGACTTGGAAAAAAAAACTGCCACGGAGGAGGAGGCATCCGAGGACCGGGCCCGGTCCCCACCGCCAGAGCCGGTCGACTCGGAAGACCAGTGGGGAAAAGGCCAGCCCGGCGGCCGAGCCCGTCGCGCCCTCCACGGGCCTCCCCCGCAAGGCCCCGGCCGGTCGCCCACCTCCGGAGCGGGGCGCGGAAAGGGGATCGGCGACGCGGAAGGCCCGACCACCGGGCCGCCCTCGGGACGACGGCCGGGCACGGGACGAGCTCCCTCGCCCGTTCCCCCGCGGCGGCCCCCCACCCCCTCCCGGGGACGGAGGGGCACCGGCGGCTGCTGGTCGACCCGTCCGGGAGGCCCCACACCCCGGCCGGCACCGGGCGGCGCGGCGACAGCCACCTCCCTCAGTAGCCTGCACCTCCAATCTCCGGCGAGCGGGCGTCGCGCTCACGCCCCGGCGCCACCGGGCCAGATCCCGCCAGCGACGCCGGCCTCCCGGGACTCTGCCTCGGTCACCGCGGCCGAGTCCCGTCCCTTGGCCCGCGTCGCCGGAGCTCCGGAGGAAAGAGACGATATAAAAGCGGCCGCCAGGTGGCACCCGGCGACCGACGACCGCCTCAGCGGGACGGAGCCGGAGCGCGGGCCCGCCGGGGAGCACAGCCGGGCCGCCGGGCCGCCCGATCCCGTCCCGGAGCCCCCTCGGACCCAGCCTCCCGGCCCAGTGCGGCCCCGGGGCGTCCGCCCGCGGGCTCCCGGCCGCCAAGGCGCAGCCCCAGCCGCAGGAGGGGGACTCGGAAAAGGTTTCTCGGGCGATCACCGGGAAGGGGAAGGGGAGAGTTCCCCCCAGAGAGGCCAGGGGGCGGCCCGGGCCGGGCTGGGCCGGTGCGGCCGGGAGGCCGCCGCTTCCCGGAGCGGCTGGAGCGCCCCCGGGGTTCCCGGGAGGACTTAGAAAATCAGGGCGGGCGGGGACGGTCAAACCGAAACCAGGCACGTCATCCGAGAAGGACCGTGATGACGGGAGGAGGAAAGCTTTCCAGTCCAGAGGGCCTGTCGAAGGCAGGCGGAGAGTCTACCCGCTGAAACTGACGAAGATGGGCAAAAGAAGCTAGCTCAGGCGCCGACATTTAAGGAAATAAAAAAAAAAAAGCACGAGGGCGTGGAGAAATGGGGAAAAATCAACACTGAGAAATCTACCCTCTGAAACCGACGAAGATGGGCAACAGGGGCTAGCTCAGGTGGCAATTTTTAAGGAAAAATGAAAGGAAGTGCGTGGAGACCTGGGGAAAAAGCAACACGGAGAAATCTACCCTCTAGAACTGAGAAAGAAGCGCAACAGAGGCTAGCTCAGGTGGCAATCTTTAAGCAAAAAAAATAAGATAAAAAAATACAATGGCGAGGAGACCCGGTCAAAAAGCAACCCTGAAAAAGGTACCCTCTGAAACTGAGGAAGCAGGGCAACAGTGCCTAGCTCAGGTGACAATCTTTAAGCAAAAGAAACACACAAGGGCGTGGGGAGCTGGCGAAAAGGCAACACTGAGAAATCCACCCTCTGAAACGGACGAAGATGGGCAACAGAGGCTAGCTCAGGTGGCAATCTTTAAGCAAAAGAAACACACAAGGGCGTGGAGACCTGGGGAAAAAGCAACACGGAGAAATCCACCCTCTGAAACTGAGGAAGATGGGCAAGAGAGGCTACCTCAGGTGGCAATCCTTAAGCAAAAACAAAGCACAAAGGCGTGGAGCCCTGGGGGCAAAGCAACCCTGAAATATCTACCCTCTGAAACTGAGGAACATGGGCAAGAGAGGCTAGCTCAGGTGGCAATCGTTAAGCAAAAACAAAACACAAAGGCGTGGAGACCTGGGGAAAAAGCAACCCTGAAATATCTACCCTCTGAAACTGAGGAAGATGGGCAAGAGAGGCTGGCTTCAGGTGGCAATCTTTAAGCAAAAGAAACACACAAGGGCGTGGGGAGCTGGGGAAAAGGCAACACTGAGAAATCCACCCTCTGAAACGGACGAAGATGGGCAACAGAGGCTAGCTCAGGTGGCAATCGTTAAGCAAAAACAAAACCCAAAGGCGTGGAGACCTGGGGAAAAAGCAACCCTGAAATATCTACCCTCTGAAACTGAGGAAGATGGGCAAGAGAGGCTGGCTTCAGGTGGCAATCTTTAAGCAAAAGAAACACACAAGGGCGTGGGGAGCTGGGGAAAAGGCAACACTGAGAAATCCACCCTCTGAAACGGACGAAGATGGGCAACAGAGGCTAGCTCAGGTGGCAATCGTTAAGCAAAAGAAACACACAAGGGCGTGGAGGCCTGGGGAAAAAGCAACACGGAGAAATCCACCCTCTGAAACTGAGGGACATGGGCAAAAGAAGCTAGCTCAGGTTGCAACCTTTAAGCAGAAAAAAAACACAAGGGCGTGCAGACCTGGCAAAAAAGCCACAGTGAGAAATCTACCCTCTGAAACCGACGAAGATGGACAACAGAGGCTAGCTCAGGTGGCAATTTTTAAGGAAAAATAAAAGGAAGTGCGTGGAGACCTGGGGAAAAAGCAACACGGAGAAATCTACCCTCTAGAACTGAGAAAGAAGCGCAACAGAGGCTAGCTCAGGTGGCAATCTTTAAGCAAAAAAAATAAGATAAAAAAATACAATGGCGAGGAGACCCGGTGAAAAAGCAACCCTGAAAAAGGTACCCTCTGAAACTGAGGAAGCAGGGCAACAGTGCCTAGCTCAGGTGACAATCTTTAAGCAAAAGAAACACACAAGGGCGTGGGGAGCTGGCGAAAAGGCAACACTGAGAAATCCACCCTCTGAAACGGACGAAGATGGGCAACAGAGGCTAGCTCAGGTGGCAATCTTTAAGCAAAAGAAACACACAAGGGCGTGGAGACCTGGGGAAAAAGCAACACGGAGAAATCCACCCTCTGAAACTGAGGAAGATGGGCAAGAGAGGCTACCTCAGGTGGCAATCCTTAAGCAAAAACAAAGCACAAAGGCGTGGAGCCCTGGGGACAAAGCAACCCTGAAATATCTACCCTCTGAAACTGAGGAACATGGGCAAGAGAGGCTAGCTCAGGTGGCAATCGTTAAGCAAAAACAAAACACAAAGGCGTGGAGACCTGGGGAAAAAGCAACCCTGAAATATCTACCCTCTGAAACTGAGGAAGATGGGCAAGAGAGGCTGGCTTCAGGTGGCAATCTTTAAGCAAAAGAAACACACAAGGGCGTGGAGGCCTGGGGAAAAAGCAACACGGAGAAATCCACCCTCTGAAACTGAGGGACATGGGCAAAAGAAGCTAGCTCAGGTTGCAACCTTTAAGCAGAAAAAAAACACAAGGGCGTGCAGACCTGGCAAAAAAGCAACAGTGAGAAATCTACCCTCTGAAACCGACGAAGATGGACAACAGAGGCTAGCTCAGGTGGCAATTTTTAAGGAAAAATAAAAGGAAGTGCGTGGAGACCTGGGGAAAAAGCAACACGGAGAAATCTACCCTCTAGAACTGAGAAAGAAGCGCAACAGAGGCTAGCTCAGGTGGCAATCTTTAAGCAAAAAAAATAAGATAAAAAAATACAATGGCGAGGAGACCCGGTCAAAAAGCAACCCTGAAAAAGGTACCCTCTGAAACTGAGGAAGCAGGGCAACAGTGCCTAGCTCAGGTGACAATCTTTAAGCAAAAGAAACACACAAGGGCGTGGGGAGCTGGCGAAAAGGCAACACTGAGAAATCCACCCTCTGAAACGGACGAAGATGGGCAACAGAGGCTAGCTCAGGTGGCAATCTTTAAGCAAAAGAAACACACAAGGGCGTGGAGACCTGGGGAAAAAGCAACACGGAGAAATCCACCCTCTGAAACTGAGGAAGATGGGCAAGAGAGGCTACCTCAGGTGGCAATCCTTAAGCAAAAACAAAGCACAAAGGCGTGGAGCCCTGGGGACAAAGCAACCCTGAAATATCTACCCTCTGAAACTGAGGAACATGGGCAAGAGAGGCTAGCTCAGGTGGCAATCGTTAAGCAAAAACAAAACACAAAGGCGTGGAGACCTGGGGAAAAAGCAACCCTGAAATATCTACCCTCTGAAACTGAGGAAGATGGGCAAGAGAGGCTGGCTTCAGGTGGCAATCTTTAAGCAAAAGAAACACACAAGGGCGTGGAGGCCTGGGGAAAAAGCAACACGGAGAAATCCACCCTCTGAAACTGAGGGACATGGGCAAAAGAAGCTAGCTCAGGTTGCAACCTTTAAGCAGAAAAAAAACACAAGGGCGTGCAGACCTGGCAAAAAAGCCACAGTGAGAAATCTACCCTCTGAAACCGACGAAGATGGACAACAGAGGCTAGCTCAGGTGGCAATTTTTAAGGAAAAATAAAAGGAAGTGCGTGGAGACCTGGGGAAAAAGCAACACGGAGAAATCTACCCTCTAGAACTGAGAAAGAAGCGCAACAGAGGCTAGCTCAGGTGGCAATCTTTAAGCAAAAAAAATAAGATAAAAAAATACAATGGCGAGGAGACCCGGTCAAAAAGCAACCCTGAAAAAGGTACCCTCTGAAACTGAGGAAGCAGGGCAACAGTGCCTAGCTCAGGTGACAATCTTTAAGCAAAAGAAACACACAAGGGCGTGGGGAGCTGGCGAAAAGGCAACACTGAGAAATCCACCCTCTGAAACGGACGAAGATGGGCAACAGAGGCTAGCTCAGGTGGCAATCTTTAAGCAAAAGAAACACACAAGGGCGTGGAGACCTGGGGAAAAAGCAACACGGAGAAATCCACCCTCTGAAACTGAGGAAGATGGGCAAGAGAGGCTACCTCAGGTGGCAATCCTTAAGCAAAAACAAAGCACAAAGGCGTGGAGCCCTGGGGACAAAGCAACCCTGAAATATCTACCCTCTGAAACTGAGGAACATGGGCAAGAGAGGCTAGCTCAGGTGGCACTCGTTAAGCAAAAACAAAACACAAAGGCGTGGAGACCTGGGGAAAAAGCAACCCTGAAATATCTACCCTCTGAAACTGAGGAAGATGGGCAAGAGAGGCTGGCTTCAGGTGGCAAACGTTAAGCAAAAGAAACACACAAGGGCGTGGAGACCTGGGGAAACAGCAACACGGAGATATCGACCCTCTGAAACTCAGGAAGATGGGCAAGAGAGGCTAGCTCAGGTGGCAATCGTTAAGCAAAAACAAAACCCAAAGGCGTGGAGACCTGGGGAAAAAGCAACCCTGAAATATCTACCCTCTGAAACTGAGGAAGATGGGCAAGAGAGGCTGGCTTCAGGTGGCAATCTTTAAGCAAAAGAAACACACAAGGGCGTGGGGAGCTGGGGAAAAGGCAACACTGAGAAATCCACCCTCTGAAACGGACGAAGATGGGCAACAGAGGCTAGCTCAGGTGGCAATCGTTAAGCAAAAGAAACACACAAGGGCGTGGAGGCCTGGGGAAAAAGCAACACGGAGAAATCCACCCTCTGAAACTGAGGGACATGGGCAAAAGAAGCTAGCTCAGGTTGCAACCTTTAAGCAGAAAAAAAACACAAGGGCGTGCAGACCTGGCAAAAAAGCCACAGTGAGAAATCTACCCTCTGAAACCGACGAAGATGGACAACAGAGGCTAGCTCAGGTGGCAATTTTTAAGGAAAAATAAAAGGAAGTGCGTGGAGACCTGGGGAAAAAGCAACACGGAGAAATCTACCCTCTAGAACTGAGAAAGAAGCGCAACAGAGGCTAGCTCAGGTGGCAATCTTTAAGCAAAAAAAATAAGATAAAAAAATACAATGGCGAGGAGACCCGGTCAAAAAGCAACCCTGAAAAAGGTACCCTCTGAAACTGAGGAAGCAGGGCAACAGTGCCTAGCTCAGGTGACAATCTTTAAGCAAAAGAAACACACAAGGGCGTGGGGAGCTGGCGAAAAGGCAACACTGAGAAATCCACCCTCTGAAACGGACGAAGATGGGCAACAGAGGCTAGCTCAGGTGGCAATCGTTAAGCAAAAGAAACACACAAGGGCGTGGAGGCCTGGGGAAAAAGCAACACGGAGAAATCCACCCTCTGAAACTGAGGGACATGGGCAAAAGAAGCTAGCTCAGGTTGCAACCTTTAAGCAGAAAAAAAACACAAGGGCGTGCAGACCTGGCAAAAAAGCCACAGTGAGAAATCTACCCTCTGAAACCGACGAAGATGGACAACAGAGGCTAGCTCAGGTGGCAATTTTTAAGGAAAAATAAAAGGAAGTGCGTGGAGACCTGGGGAAAAAGCAACCCTGAAATATCTACCCTCTGAAACTGAGGAAGATGGGCAAGAGAGGCTGGCTTCAGGTGGCAATCTTTAAGCAAAAGAAACACACAAGGGCGTGGGGAGCTGGGGAAAAGGCAACACTGAGAAATCCACCCTCTGAAACGGACGAAGATGGGCAACAGAGGCTAGCTCAGGTGGCAATCGTTAAGCAAAAACAAAACCCAAAGGCTTGGAGACCTGGGGAAAAAGCAACCCTGAAATATCTACCCTCTGAAACTGAGGAAGATGGGCAAGAGAGGCTGGCTTCAGGTGGCAATCTTTAAGCAAAAGAAACACACAAGGGCGTGGGGAGCTGGGGAAAAGGCAACACTGAGAAATCCACCCTCTGAAACGGACGAAGATGGGCAACAGAGGCTAGCTCAGGTGGCAATCGTTAAGCAAAAGAAACACACAAGGGCGTGGAGGCCTGGGGAAAAAGCAACACGGAGAAATCCACCCTCTGAAACTGAGGGACATGGGCAAAAGAAGCTAGCTCAGGTTGCAACCTTTAAGCAGAAAAAAAACACAAGGGCGTGCAGACCTGGCAAAAAAGCAACAGTGAGAAATCTACCCTCTGAAACCGACGAAGATGGACAACAGAGGCTAGCTCAGGTGGCAATTTTTAAGGAAAAATAAAAGGAAGTGCGTGGAGACCTGGGGAAAAAGCAACACGGAGAAATCCACCCTCTGAAACTGAGGAAGATGGGCAAGAGAGGCTACCTCAGGTGGCAATCCTTAAGCAAAAACAAAGCACAAAGGCGTGGAGCCCTGGGGACAAAGCAACCCTGAAATATCTACCCTCTGAAACTGAGGAACATGGGCAAGAGAGGCTAGCTCAGGTGGCAATCGTTAATCAAAAACAAAACACAAAGGCGTGGAGACCTGGGTAAAAAGCAACCCTGAAATATCTACCCTCTGAAACTGAGGAAGATGGGCAAGAGAGGCTGGCTTCAGGTGGCAATCTTTAAGCAAAAGAAACACACAAGGGCGTGGGGAGCTGGGGAAAAGGCAACACTGAGAAATCCACCCTCTGAAACGGACGAAGATGGGCAACAGAGGCTAGCTCAGGTGGCAATCGTTAAGCAAAAGAAACACACAAGGGCGTGGAGGCCTGGGGAAAAAGCAACACGGAGAAATCCACCCTCTGAAACTGAGGGACATGGGCAAAAGAAGCTAGCTCAGGTTGCAACCTTTAAGCAGAAAAAAAACACAAGGGCGTGCAGACCTGGCAAAAAAGCCACAGTGAGAAATCTACCCTCTGAAACCGACGAAGATGGACAACAGAGGCTAGCTCAGGTGGCAATTTTTAAGGAAAAATAAAAGGAAGTGCGTGGAGACCTGGGGAAAAAGCAACACGGAGAAATCCACCCTCTGAAACTGAGGAAGATGGGCAAGAGAGGCTACCTCAGGTGGCAATCCTTAAGCAAAAACAAAGCACAAAGGCGTGGAGCCCTGGGGACAAAGCAACCCTGAAATATCTACCCTCTGAAACTGAGGAACATGGGCAAGAGAGGCTAGCTCAGGTGGCAATCGTTAATCAAAAACAAAACACAAAGGCGTGGAGACCTGGGTAAAAAGCAACCCTGAAATATCTACCCTCTGAAACTGAGGAAGATGGGCAAGAGAGGCTGGCTTCAGGTGGCAATCTTTAAGCAAAAGAAACACACAAGGGCGTGGGGAGCTGGGGAAAAGGCAACACTGAGAAATCCACCCTCTGAAACGGACGAAGATGGGCAACAGAGGCTAGCTCAGGTGGCAATCGTTAAGCAAAAGAAACACACAAGGGCGTGGAGGCCTGGGGAAAAAGCAACACGGAGAAATCCACCCTCTGAAACTGAGGGACATGGGCAAAAGAAGCTAGCTCAGGTTGCAACCTTTAAGCAGAAAAAAAACACAAGGGCGTGCAGACCTGGCAAAAAAGCCACAGTGAGAAATCTACCCTCTGAAACCGACGAAGATGGACAACAGAGGCTAGCTCAGGTGGCAATTTTTAAGGAAAAATAAAAGGAAGTGCGTGGAGACCTGGGGAAAAAGCAACACGGAGAAATCTACCCTCTAGAACTGAGAAAGAAGCGCAACAGAGGCTAGCTCAGGTGGCAATCTTTAAGCAAAAAAAATAAGATAAAAAAATACAATGGCGAGGAGACACGGTGAAAAAGCAACCCTGAAAAAGGTACCCTCTGAAACTGA
This sequence comes from Equus asinus, assembly GCF_041296235.1. Classification (NCBI taxonomy): domain Eukaryota; kingdom Metazoa; phylum Chordata; class Mammalia; order Perissodactyla; family Equidae; genus Equus; species Equus asinus. The sequence continues at coordinate 38,646 of NW_027225029.1, forward strand.
GGAAGCAGGGCAACAGTGCCTAGCTCAGGTGACAATCTTTAAGCAAAAGAAACACACAAGGGCGTGGGGAGCTGGCGAAAAGGCAACACTGAGAAATCCACCCTCTGAAACGGACGAAGATGGGCAACAGAGGCTAGCTCAGGTGGCAATCTTTAAGCAAAAGAAACACACAAGGGCGTGGAGACCTGGGGAAAAAGCAACACGGAGAAATCCACCCTCTGAAACTGAGGAAGATGGGCAAGAGAGGCTACCTCAGGTGGCAATCCTTAAGCAAAAACAAAGCACAAAGGCGTGGAGCCCTGGGGACAAAGCAACCCTGAAATATCTACCCTCTGAAACTGAGGAAGATGGGCAAGAGAGGCTGTCTTCAGGTGGCAATCTTTAAGCAAAAGAAACACACAAGGGCGTGGGGAGCTGGGGAAAAGGCAACACTGAGAAATCCACCCTCTGAAACGGACGAAGATGGGCAACAGAGGCTAGCTCAGGTGGCAATCGTTAAGCAAAAGAAACACACAAGGGCGTGGAGGCCTGGGGAAAAAGCAACACGGAGAAATCCACCCTCTGAAACTGAGGGACATGGGCAAAAGAAGCTAGCTCAGGTTGCAACCTTTAAGCAGAAAAAAAACACAAGGGCGTGCAGACCTGGCAAAAAAGCCACAGTGAGAAATCTACCCTCTGAAACCGACGAAGATGGACAACAGAGGCTAGCTCAGGTGGCAATTTTTAAGGAAAAATAAAAGGAAGTGCGTGGAGACCTGGGGAAAAAGCAACACGGAGAAATCTACCCTCTAGAACTGAGAAAGAAGCGCAACAGAGGCTAGCTCAGGTGGCAATCTTTAAGCAAAAAAAATAAGATAAAAAAATACAATGGCGAGGAGACCCGGTCAAAAAGCAACCCTGAAAAAGGTACCCTCTGAAACTGAGGAAGCAGGGCAACAGTGCCTAGCTCAGGTGAAAATCTTTAAGCAAAAGAAACACACAAGGGCGTGGGGAGCTGGCGAAAAGGCAACACTGAGAAATCCACCCTCTGAAACGGACGAAGATGGGCAACAGAGGCTAGCTCAGGTGGCAATCTTTAAGCAAAAGAAACACACAAGGGCGTGGAGACCTGGGGAAAAAGCAACACGGAGAAATCCACCCTCTGAAACTGAGGAAGATGGGCAAGAGAGGCTACCTCAGGTGGCAATCCTTAAGCAAAAACAAAGCACAAAGGCGTGGAGCCCTGGGGACAAAGCAACCCTGAAATATCTACCCTCTGAAACTGAGGAACATGGGCAAGAGAGGCTAGCTCAGGTGGCAATCGTTAAGCAAAAACAAAACACAAAGGCGTGGAGACCTGGGGAAAAAGCAACCCTGAAATATCTACCCTCTGAAACTGAGGAAGATGGGCAAGAGAGGCTGGCTTCAGGTGGCAATCTTTAAGCAAAAGAAACACACAAGGGCGTGGAGGCCTGGGGAAAAAGCAACACGGAGAAATCCACCCTCTGAAACTGAGGGACATGGGCAAAAGAAGCTAGCTCAGGTTGCAACCTTTAAGCAGAAAAAAAACACAAGGGCGTGCAGACCTGGCAAAAAAGCAACAGTGAGAAATCTACCCTCTGAAACCGACGAAGATGGACAACAGAGGCTAGCTCAGGTGGCAATTTTTAAGGAAAAATAAAAGGAAGTGCGTGGAGACCTGGGGAAAAAGCAACACGGAGAAATCTACCCTCTAGAACTGAGAAAGAAGCGCAACAGAGGCTAGCTCAGGTGGCAATCTTTAAGCAAAAAAAATAAGATAAAAAAATACAATGGCGAGGAGACCCGGTCAAAAAGCAACCCTGAAAAAGGTACCCTCTGAAACTGAGGAAGCAGGGCAACAGTGCCTAGCTCAGGTGACAATCTTTAAGCAAAAGAAACACACAAGGGCGTGGGGAGCTGGCGAAAAGGCAACACTGAGAAATCCACCCTCTGAAACGGACGAAGATGGGCAACAGAGGCTAGCTCAGGTGGCAATCCTTAAGCAAAAACAAAGCACAAAGGCGTGGAGCCCTGGGGACAAAGCAACCCTGAAATATCTACCCTCTGAAACTCAGGAAGATGGGCAAGAGAGGCTACCTCAGGTGGCAATCGTTAAGCAAAAACAAAACCCAAAGGCGTGGAGACCTGGGGAAAAAGCAACCCTGAAATATCTACCCTCTGAAACTGAGGAAGATGGGCAAGAGAGGCTGTCTTCAGGTGGCAATCTTTAAGCAAAAGAAACACACAAGGGCGTGGGGAGCTGGGGAAAAGGCAACACTGAGAAATCCACCCTCTGAAACGGACGAAGATGGGCAACAGAGGCTAGCTCAGGTGGCAATCGTTAAGCAAAAGAAACACACAAGGGCGTGGAGGCCTGGGGAAAAAGCAACACGGAGAAATCCACCCTCTGAAACTGAGGGACATGGGCAAAAGAAGCTAGCTCAGGTTGCAACCTTTAAGCAGAAAAAAAACACAAGGGCGTGCAGACCTGGCAAAAAAGCCACAGTGAGAAATCTACCCTCTGAAACCGACGAAGATGGACAACAGAGGCTAGCTCAGGTGGCAATTTTTAAGGAAAAATAAAAGGAAGTGCGTGGAGACCTGGGGAAAAAGCAACACGGAGAAATCTACCCTCTAGAACTGAGAAAGAAGCGCAACAGAGGCTAGCTCAGGTGGCAATCTTTAAGCAAAAAAAATAAGATAAAAAAATACAATGGCGAGGAGACACGGTCAAAAAGCAACCCTGAAAAAGGTACCCTCTGAAACTGAGGAAGCAGGGCAACAGTGCCTAGCTCAGGTGACAATCTTTAAGCAAAAGAAACACACAAGGGCGTGGGGAGCTGGCGAAAAGGCAACACTGAGAAATCCACCCTCTGAAACGGACGAAGATGGGCAACAGAGGCTAGCTCAGGTGGCAATCTTTAAGCAAAAGAAACACACAAGGGCGTGGAGACCTGGGGAAAAAGCAACACGGAGAAATCCACCCTCTGAAACTGAGGAAGATGGGCAAGAGAGGCTACCTCAGGTGGCAATCCTTAAGCAAAAACAAAGCACAAAGGCGTGGAGCCCTGGGGACAAAGCAACCCTGAAATATCTACCCTCTGAAACTGAGGAAGATGGGCAAGAGAGGCTGTCTTCAGGTGGCAATCTTTAAGCAAAAGAAACACACAAGGGCGTGGGGAGCTGGGGAAAAGGCAACACTGAGAAATCCACCCTCTGAAACGGACGAAGATGGGCAACAGAGGCTAGCTCAGGTGGCAATCGTTAAGCAAAAGAAACACACAAGGGCGTGGAGGCCTGGGGAAAAAGCAACACGGAGAAATCCACCCTCTGAAACTGAGGGACATGGGCAAAAGAAGCTAGCTCAGGTTGCAACCTTTAAGCAGAAAAAAAACACAAGGGCGTGCAGACCTGGCAAAAAAGCCACAGTGAGAAATCTACCCTCTGAAACCGACGAAGATGGACAACAGAGGCTAGCTCAGGTGGCAATTTTTAAGGAAAAATAAAAGGAAGTGCGTGGAGACCTGGGGAAAAAGCAACACGGAGAAATCTACCCTCTAGAACTGAGAAAGAAGCGCAACAGAGGCTAGCTCAGGTGGCAATCTTTAAGCAAAAAAAATAAGATAAAAAAATACAATGGCGAGGAGACCCGGTCAAAAAGCAACCCTGAAAAAGGTACCCTCTGAAACTGAGGAAGCAGGGCAACAGTGCCTAGCTCAGGTGACAATCTTTAAGCAAAAGAAACACACAAGGGCGTGGGGAGCTGGCGAAAAGGCAACACTGAGAAATCCACCCTCTGAAACGGACGAAGATGGGCAACAGAGGCTAGCTCAGGTGGCAATCTTTAAGCAAAAGAAACACACAAGGGCGTGGAGACCTGGGGAAAAAGCAACACGGAGAAATCCACCCTCTGAAACTGAGGAAGATGGGCAAGAGAGGCTACCTCAGGTGGCAATCCTTAAGCAAAAACAAAGCACAAAGGCGTGGAGCCCTGGGGACAAAGCAACCCTGAAATATCTACCCTCTGAAACTGAGGAACATGGGCAAGAGAGGCTAGCTCAGGTGGCAATCGTTAAGCAAAAACAAAACACAAAGGCGTGGAGACCTGGGGAAAAAGCAACCCTGAAATATCTACCCTCTGAAACTGAGGAAGATGGGCAAGAGAGGCTGGCTTCAGGTGGCAATCTTTAAGCAAAAGAAACACACAAGGGCGTGGAGGCCTGGGGAAAAAGCAACACGGAGAAATCCACCCTCTGAAACTGAGGGACATGGGCAAAAGAAGCTAGCTCAGGTTGCAACCTTTAAGCAGAAAAAAAACACAAGGGCGTGCAGACCTGGCAAAAAAGCAACAGTGAGAAATCTACCCTCTGAAACCGACGAAGATGGACAACAGAGGCTAGCTCAGGTGGCAATTTTTAAGGAAAAATAAAAGGAAGTGCGTGGAGACCTGGGGAAAAAGCAACACGGAGAAATCTACCCTCTAGAACTGAGAAAGAAGCGCAACAGAGGCTAGCTCAGGTGGCAATCTTTAAGCAAAAAAAATAAGATAAAAAAATACAATGGCGAGGAGACCCGGTGAAAAAGCAACCCTGAAAAAGGTACCCTCTGAAACTGAGGAAGCAGGGCAACAGTGCCTAGCTCAGGTGACAATCTTTAAGCAAAAGAAACACACAAGGGCGTGGGGAGCTGGCGAAAAGGCAACACTGAGAAATCCACCCTCTGAAACGGACGAAGATGGGCAACAGAGGCTAGCTCAGGTGGCAATCTTTAAGCAAAAGAAACACACAAGGGCGTGGAGACCTGGGGAAAAAGCAACACGGAGAAATCCACCCTCTGAAACTGAGGAAGATGGGCAAGAGAGGCTACCTCAGGTGGCAATCCTTAAGCAAAAACAAAGCACAAAGGCTTGGAGCCCTGGGGACAAAGCAACCCTGAAATATCTACCCTCTGAAACTCAGGAAGATGGGCAAGAGAGGCTACCTCAGGTGGCAATCGTTAAGCAAAAACAAAACCCAAAGGCGTGGAGACCTGGGGAAAAAGCAACCCTGAAATATCTACCCTCTGAAACTGAGGAAGATGGGCAAGAGAGGCTGGCTTCAGGTGGCAATCTTTAAGCAAAAGAAACACACAAGGGCGTGGGGAGCTGGGGAAAAGGCAACACTGAGAAATCCACCCTCTGAAACGGACGAAGATGGGCAACAGAGGCTAGCTCAGGTGGCAATCGTTAAGCAAAAGAAACACACAAGGGCGTGGAGGCCTGGGGAAAAAGCAACACGGAGAAATCCACCCTCTGAAACTGAGGGACATGGGCAAAAGAAGCTAGCTCAGGTTGCAACCTTTAAGCAGAAAAAAAACACAAGGGCGTGCAGACCTGGCAAAAAAGCCACAGTGAGAAATCTACCCTCTGAAACCGACGAAGATGGACAACAGAGGCTAGCTCAGGTGGCAATTTTTAAGGAAAAATAAAAGGAAGTGCGTGGAGACCTGGGGAAAAAGCAACACGGAGAAATCTACCCTCTAGAACTGAGAAAGAAGCGCAACAGAGGCTAGCTCAGGTGGCAATCTTTAAGCAAAAAAAATAAGATAAAAAAATACAATGGCGAGGAGACCCGGTCAAAAAGCAACCCTGAAAAAGGTACCCTCTGAAACTGAGGAAGCAGGGCAACAGTGCCTAGCTCAGGTGACAATCTTTAAGCAAAAGAAACACACAAGGGCGTGGGGAGCTGGCGAAAAGGCAACACTGAGAAATCCACCCTCTGAAACGGACGAAGATGGGCAACAGAGGCTAGCTCAGGTGGCAATCGTTAAGCAAAAGAAACACACAAGGGCGTGGAGACCTGGGGAAAAAGCAACACGGAGAAATCCACCCTCTGAAACTGAGGAAGATGGGCAAGAGAGGCTACCTCAGGTGGCAATCCTTAAGCAAAAACAAAGCACAAAGGCGTGGAGCCCTGGGGACAAAGCAACCCTGAAATATCTACCCTCTGAAACTGAGGAACATGGGCAAGAGAGGCTAGCTCAGGTGGCAATCGTTAAGCAAAAACAAAACACAAAGGCGTGGAGACCTGGGGAAAAAGCAACCCTGAAATATCTACCCTCTGAAACTGAGGAAGATGGGCAAGAGAGGCTGGCTTCAGGTGGCAATCTTTAAGCAAAAGAAACACACAAGGGCGTGGAGGCCTGGGGAAAAAGCAACACGGAGAAATCCACCCTCTGAAACTGAGGGACATGGGCAAAAGAAGCTAGCTCAGGTTGCAACCTTTAAGCAGAAAAAAAACACAAGGGCGTGCAGACCTGGCAAAAAAGCCACAGTGAGAAATCTACCCTCTGAAACCGACGAAGATGGACAACAGAGGCTAGCTCAGGTGGCAATTTTTAAGGAAAAATAAAAGGAAGTGCGTGGAGACCTGGGGAAAAAGCAACACGGAGAAATCTACCCTCTAGAACTGAGAAAGAAGCGCAACAGAGGCTAGCTCAGGTGGCAATCTTTAAGCAAAAAAAATAAGATAAAAAAATACAATGGCGAGGAGACCCGGTCAAAAAGCAACCCTGAAAAAGGTACCCTCTGAAACTGAGGAAGCAGGGCAACAGTGCCTAGCTCAGGTGACAATCTTTAAGCAAAAGAAACACACAAGGGCGTGGGGAGCTGGCGAAAAGGCAACACTGAGAAATCCACCCTCTGAAACGGACGAAGATGGGCAACAGAGGCTAGCTCAGGTGGCAATCTTTAAGCAAAAGAAACACACAAGGGCGTGGAGACCTGGGGAAAAAGCAACACGGAGAAATCCACCCTCTGAAACTGAGGAAGATGGGCAAGAGAGGCTACCTCAGGTGGCAATCCTTAAGCAAAAACAAAGCACAAAGGCGTGGAGCCCTGGGGACAAAGCAACCCTGAAATATCTACCCTCTGAAACTGAGGAACATGGGCAAGAGAGGCTAGCTCAGGTGGCACTCGTTAAGCAAAAACAAAACACAAAGGCGTGGAGACCTGGGGAAAAAGCAACCCTGAAATATCTACCCTCTGAAACTGAGGAAGATGGGCAAGAGAGGCTGGCTTCAGGTGGCAAACGTTAAGCAAAAGAAACACACAAGGGCGTGGAGACCTGGGGAAACAGCAACACGGAGATATCGACCCTCTGAAACTCAGGAAGATGGGCAAGAGAGGCTAGCTCAGGTGGCAATCGTTAAGCAAAAACAAAACCCAAAGGCGTGGAGACCTGGGGAAAAAGCAACCCTGAAATATCTACCCTCTGAAACTGAGGAAGATGGGCAAGAGAGGCTGGCTTCAGGTGGCAATCTTTAAGCAAAAGAAACACACAAGGGCGTGGGGAGCTGGGGAAAAGGCAACACTGAGAAATCCACCCTCTGAAACGGACGAAGATGGGCAACAGAGGCTAGCTCAGGTGGCAATCGTTAAGCAAAAGAAACACACAAGGGCGTGGAGGCCTGGGGAAAAAGCAACACGGAGAAATCCACCCTCTGAAACTGAGGGACATGGGCAAAAGAAGCTAGCTCAGGTTGCAACCTTTAAGCAGAAAAAAAACACAAGGGCGTGCAGACCTGGCAAAAAAGCCACAGTGAGAAATCTACCCTCTGAAACCGACGAAGATGGACAACAGAGGCTAGCTCAGGTGGCAATTTTTAAGGAAAAATAAAAGGAAGTGCGTGGAGACCTGGGGAAAAAGCAACACGGAGAAATCTACCCTCTAGAACTGAGAAAGAAGCGCAACAGAGGCTAGCTCAGGTGGCAATCTTTAAGCAAAAAAAATAAGATAAAAAAATACAATGGCGAGGAGACCCGGTCAAAAAGCAACCCTGAAAAAGGTACCCTCTGAAACTGAGGAAGCAGGGCAACAGTGCCTAGCTCAGGTGACAATCTTTAAGCAAAAGAAACACACAAGGGCGTGGGGAGCTGGCGAAAAGGCAACACTGAGAAATCCACCCTCTGAAACGGACGAAGATGGGCAACAGAGGCTAGCTCAGGTGGCAATCGTTAAGCAAAAGAAACACACAAGGGCGTGGAGGCCTGGGGAAAAAGCAACACGGAGAAATCCACCCTCTGAAACTGAGGGACATGGGCAAAAGAAGCTAGCTCAGGTTGCAACCTTTAAGCAGAAAAAAAACACAAGGGCGTGCAGACCTGGCAAAAAAGCCACAGTGAGAAATCTACCCTCTGAAACCGACGAAGATGGACAACAGAGGCTAGCTCAGGTGGCAATTTTTAAGGAAAAATAAAAGGAAGTGCGTGGAGACCTGGGGAAAAAGCAACCCTGAAATATCTACCCTCTGAAACTGAGGAAGATGGGCAAGAGAGGCTGGCTTCAGGTGGCAATCTTTAAGCAAAAGAAACACACAAGGGCGTGGGGAGCTGGGGAAAAGGCAACACTGAGAAATCCACCCTCTGAAACTCAGGAAGATGGGCAAGAGAGGCTAGCTCAGGTGGCAATCGTTAAGCAAAAACAAAACCCAAAGGCTTGGAGACCTGGGGAAAAAGCAACCCTGAAATATCTACCCTCTGAAACTGAGGAAGATGGGCAAGAGAGGCTGGCTTCAGGTGGCAATCTTTAAGCAAAAGAAACACACAAGGGCGTGGGGAGCTGGGGAAAAGGCAACACTGAGAAATCCACCCTCTGAAACGGACGAAGATGGGCAACAGAGGCTAGCTCAGGTGGCAATCGTTAAGCAAAAGAAACACACAAGGGCGTGGAGGCCTGGGGAAAAAGCAACACGGAGAAATCCACCCTCTGAAACTGAGGGACATGGGCAAAAGAAGCTAGCTCAGGTTGCAACCTTTAAGCAGAAAAAAAACACAAGGGCGTGCAGACCTGGCAAAAAAGCCACAGTGAGAAATCTACCCTCTGAAACCGACGAAGATGGACAACAGAGGCTAGCTCAGGTGGCAATTTTTAAGGAAAAATAAAAGGAAGTGCGTGGAGACCTGGGGAAAAAGCAACACGGAGAAATCCACCCTCTGAAACTGAGGAAGATGGGCAAGAGAGGCTACCTCAGGTGGCAATCCTTAAGCAAAAACAAAGCACAAAGGCGTGGAGCCCTGGGGACAAAGCAACCCTGAAATATCTACCCTCTGAAACTGAGGAACATGGGCAAGAGAGGCTAGCTCAGGTGGCAATCGTTAATCAAAAACAAAACACAAAGGCGTGGAGACCTGGGTAAAAAGCAACCCTGAAATATCTACCCTCTGAAACTGAGGAAGATGGGCAAGAGAGGCTGGCTTCAGGTGGCAATCTTTAAGCAAAAGAAACACACAAGGGCGTGGGGAGCTGGGGAAAAGGCAACACTGAGAAATCCACCCTCTGAAACGGACGAAGATGGGCAACAGAGGCTAGCTCAGGTGGCAATCGTTAAGCAAAAGAAACACACAAGGGCGTGGAGGCCTGGGGAAAAAGCAACACGGAGAAATCCACCCTCTGAAACTGAGGGACATGGGCAAAAGAAGCTAGCTCAGGTTGCAACCTTTAAGCAGAAAAAAAACACAAGGGCGTGCAGACCTGGCAAAAAAGCCACAGTGAGAAATCTACCCTCTGAAACCGACGAAGATGGACAACAGAGGCTAGCTCAGGTGGCAATTTTTAAGGAAAAATAAAAGGAAGTGCGTGGAGACCTGGGGAAAAAGCAACACGGAGAAATCCACCCTCTGAAACTGAGGAAGATGGGCAAGAGAGGCTACCTCAGGTGGCAATCCTTAAGCAAAAACAAAGCACAAAGGCGTGGAGCCCTGGGGACAAAGCAACCCTGAAATATCTACCCTCTGAAACTGAGGAACATGGGCAAGAGAGGCTAGCTCAGGTGGCAATCGTTAATCAAAAACAAAACACAAAGGCGTGGAGACCTGGGTAAAAAGCAACCCTGAAATATCTACCCTCTGAAACTGAGGAAGATGGGCAAGAGAGGCTGGCTTCAGGTGGCAATCTTTAAGCAAAAGAAACACACAAGGGCGTGGGGAGCTGGGGAAAAGGCAACACTGAGAAATCCACCCTCTGAAACGGACGAAGATGGGCAACAGAGGCTAGCTCAGGTGGCAATCGTTAAGCAAAAGAAACACACAAGGGCGTGGAGGCCTGGGGAAAAAGCAACACGGAGAAATCCACCCTCTGAAACTGAGGGACATGGGCAAAAGAAGCTAGCTCAGGTTGCAACCTTTAAGCAGAAAAAAAACACAAGGGCGTGCAGACCTGGCAAAAAAGCCACAGTGAGAAATCTACCCTCTGAAACCGACGAAGATGGACAACAGAGGCTAGCTCAGGTGGCAATTTTTAAGGAAAAATAAAAGGAAGTGCGTGGAGACCTGGGGAAAAAGCAACACGGAGAAATCTACCCTCTAGAACTGAGAAAGAAGCGCAACAGAGGCTAGCTCAGGTGGCAATCTTTAAGCAAAAAAAATAAGATAAAAAAATACAATGGCGAGGAGACACGGTGAAAAAGCAACCCTGAAAAAGGTACCCTCTGAAACTGAGGAAGCAGGGCAACAGTGCCTAGCTCAGGTGACAATCTTTAAGCAAAAGAAACACACAAGGGCGTGGGGAGCTGGCGAAAAGGCAACACTGAGAAATCCACCCTCTGAAACGGACGAAGATGGGCAACAGAGGCTAGCTCAGGTGGCAATCTTTAAGCAAAAGAAACACACAAGGGCGTGGAGACCTGGGGAAAAAGCAACACGGAGAAATCCACCCTCTGAAACTGAGGAAGATGGGCAAGAGAGGCTACCTCAGGTGGCAATCCTTAAGCAAAAACAAAGCACAAAGGCGTGGAGCCCTGGGGACAAAGCAACCCTGAAATATCTACCCTCTGAAACTGAGGAAGATGGGCAAGAGAGGCTGTCTTCAGGTGGCAATCTTTAAGCAAAAGAAACACACAAGGGCGTGGGGAGCTGGGGAAAAGGCAACACTGAGAAATCCACCCTCTGAAACGGACGAAGATGGGCAACAGAGGCTAGCTCAGGTGGCAATCGTTAAGCAAAAGAAACACACAAGGGCGTGGAGGCCTGGGGAAAAAGCAACACGGAGAAATCCACCCTCTGAAACTGAGGGACATGGGCAAAAGAAGCTAGCTCAGGTTGCAACCTTTAAGCAGAAAAAAAACACAAGGGCGTGCAGACCTGGCAAAAAAGCCACAGTGAGAAATCTACCCTCTGAAACCGACGAAGATGGACAACAGAGGCTAGCTCAGGTGGCAATTTTTAAGGAAAAATAAAAGGAAGTGCGTGGAGACCTGGGGAAAAAGCAACACGGAGAAATCTACCCTCTAGAACTGAGAAAGAAGCGCAACAGAGGCTAGCTCAGGTGGCAATCTTTAAGCAAAAAAAATAAGATAAAAAAATACAATGGCGAGGAGACCCGGTCAAAAAGCAACCCTGAAAAAGGTACCCTCTGAAACTGAGGAAGCAGGGCAACAGTGCCTAGCTCAGGTGAAAATCTTTAAGCAAAAGAAACACACAAGGGCGTGGGGAGCTGGCGAAAAGGCAACACTGAGAAATCCACCCTCTGAAACGGACGAAGATGGGCAACAGAGGCTAGCTCAGGTGGCAATCTTTAAGCAAAAGAAACACACAAGGGCGTGGAGACCTGGGGAAAAAGCAACACGGAGAAATCCACCCTCTGAAACTGAGGAAGATGGGCAAGAGAGGCTACCTCAGGTGGCAATCCTTAAGCAAAAACAAAGCACAAAGGCGTGGAGCCCTGGGGACAAAGCAACCCTGAAATATCTACCCTCTGAAACTGAGGAACATGGGCAAGAGAGGCTAGCTCAGGTGGCAATCGTTAAGCAAAAACAAAACACAAAGGCGTGGAGACCTGGGGAAAAAGCAACCCTGAAATATCTACCCTCTGAAACTGAGGAAGATGGGCAAGAGAGGCTGGCTTCAGGTGGCAATCTTTAAGCAAAAGAAACACACAAGGGCGTGGAGGCCTGGGGAAAAAGCAACACGGAGAAATCCACCCTCTGAAACTGAGGGACATGGGCAAAAGAAGCTAGCTCAGGTTGCAACCTTTAAGCAGAAAAAAAACACAAGGGCGTGCAGACCTGGCAAAAAAGCAACAGTGAGAAATCTACCCTCTGAAACCGACGAAGATGGACAACAGAGGCTAGCTCAGGTGGCAATTTTTAAGGAAAAATAAAAGGAAGTGCGTGGAGACCTGGGGAAAAAGCAACACGGAGAAATCTACCCTCTAGAACTGAGAAAGAAGCGCAACAGAGGCTAGCTCAGGTGGCAATCTTTAAGCAAAAAAAATAAGATAAAAAAATACAATGGCGAGGAGACCCGGTCAAAAAGCAACCCTGAAAAAGGTACCCTCTGAAACTGAGGAAGCAGGGCAACAGTGCCTAGCTCAGGTGACAATCTTTAAGCAAAAGAAACACACAAGGGCGTGGGGAGCTGGCGAAAAGGCAACACTGAGAAATCCACCCTCTGAAACGGACGAAGATGGGCAACAGAGGCTAGCTCAGGTGGCAATCCTTAAGCAAAAACAAAGCACAAAGGCGTGGAGCCCTGGGGACAAAGCAACCCTGAAATATCTACCCTCTGAAACTCAGGAAGATGGGCAAGAGAGGCTACCTCAGGTGGCAATCGTTAAGCAAAAACAAAACCCAAAGGCGTGGAGACCTGGGGAAAAAGCAACCCTGAAATATCTACCCTCTGAAACTGAGGAAGATGGGCAAGAGAGGCTGTCTTCAGGTGGCAATCTTTAAGCAAAAGAAACACACAAGGGCGTGGGGAGCTGGGGAAAAGGCAACACTGAGAAATCCACCCTCTGAAACGGACGAAGATGGGCAACAGAGGCTAGCTCAGGTGGCAATCGTTAAGCAAAAGAAACACACAAGGGCGTGGAGGCCTGGGGAAAAAGCAACACGGAGAAATCCACCCTCTGAAACTGAGGGACATGGGCAAAAGAAGCTAGCTCAGGTTGCAACCTTTAAGCAGAAAAAAAACACAAGGGCGTGCAGACCTGGCAAAAAAGCCACAGTGAGAAATCTACCCTCTGAAACCGACGAAGATGGACAACAGAGGCTAGCTCAGGTGGCAATTTTTAAGGAAAAATAAAAGGAAGTGCGTGGAGACCTGGGGAAAAAGCAACACGGAGAAATCTACCCTCTAGAACTGAGAAAGAAGCGCAACAGAGGCTAGCTCAGGTGGCAATCTTTAAGCAAAAAAAATAAGATAAAAAAATACAATGGCGAGGAGACACGGTGAAAAAGCAACCCTGAAAAAGGTACCCTCTGAAACTGAGGAAGCAGGGCAACAGTGCCTAGCTCAGGTGACAATCTTTAAGCAAAAGAAACACACAAGGGCGTGGGGAGCTGGCGAAAAGGCAACACTGAGAAATCCACCCTCTGAAACGGACGAAGATGGGCAACAGAGGCTAGCTCAGGTGGCAATCTTTAAGCAAAAGAAACACACAAGGGCGTGGAGACCTGGGGAAAAAGCAACACGGAGAAATCCACCCTCTGAAACTGAGGAAGATGGGCAAGAGAGGCTACCTCAGGTGGCAATCCTTAAGCAAAAACAAAGCACAAAGGCGTGGAGCCCTGGGGACAAAGCAACCCTGAAATATCTACCCTCTGAAACTGAGGAAGATGGGCAAGAGAGGCTGTCTTCAGGTGGCAATCTTTAAGCAAAAGAAACACACAAGGGCGTGGGGAGCTGGGGAAAAGGCAACACTGAGAAATCCACCCTCTGAAACGGACGAAGATGGGCAACAGAGGCTAGCTCAGGTGGCAATCGTTAAGCAAAAGAAACACACAAGGGCGTGGAGGCCTGGGGAAAAAGCAACACGGAGAAATCCACCCTCTGAAACTGAGGGACATGGGCAAAAGAAGCTAGCTCAGGTTGCAACCTTTAAGCAGAAAAAAAACACAAGGGCGTGCAGACCTGGCAAAAAAGCCACAGTGAGAAATCTACCCTCTGAAACCGACGAAGATGGACAACAGAGGCTAGCTCAGGTGGCAATTTTTAAGGAAAAATAAAAGGAAGTGCGTGGAGACCTGGGGAAAAAGCAACACGGAGAAATCTACCCTCTAGAACTGAGAAAGAAGCGCAACAGAGGCTAGCTCAGGTGGCAATCTTTAAGCAAAAAAAATAAGATAAAAAAATACAATGGCGAGGAGACCCGGTCAAAAAGCAACCCTGAAAAAGGTACCCTCTGAAACTGAGGAAGCAGGGCAACAGTGCCTAGCTCAGGTGACAATCTTTAAGCAAAAGAAACACACAAGGGCGTGGGGAGCTGGCGAAAAGGCAACACTGAGAAATCCACCCTCTGAAACGGACGAAGATGGGCAACAGAGGCTAGCTCAGGTGGCAATCTTTAAGCAAAAGAAACACACAAGGGCGTGGAGACCTGGGGAAAAAGCAACACGGAGAAATCCACCCTCTGAAACTGAGGAAGATGGGCAAGAGAGGCTACCTCAGGTGGCAATCCTTAAGCAAAAACAAAGCACAAAGGCGTGGAGCCCTGGGGACAAAGCAACCCTGAAATATCTACCCTCTGAAACTGAGGAACATGGGCAAGAGAGGCTAGCTCAGGTGGCAATCGTTAAGCAAAAACAAAACACAAAGGCGTGGAGACCTGGGGAAAAAGCAACCCTGAAATATCTACCCTCTGAAACTGAGGAAGATGGGCAAGAGAGGCTGGCTTCAGGTGGCAATCTTTAAGCAAAAGAAACACACAAGGGCGTGGAGGCCTGGGGAAAAAGCAACACGGAGAAATCCACCCTCTGAAACTGAGGGACATGGGCAAAAGAAGCTAGCTCAGGTTGCAACCTTTAAGCAGAAAAAAAACACAAGGGCGTGCAGACCTGGCAAAAAAGCAACAGTGAGAAATCTACCCTCTGAAACCGACGAAGATGGACAACAGAGGCTAGCTCAGGTGGCAATTTTTAAGGAAAAATAAAAGGAAGTGCGTGGAGACCTGGGGAAAAAGCAACACGGAGAAATCTACCCTCTAGAACTGAGAAAGAAGCGCAACAGAGGCTAGCTCAGGTGGCAATCTTTAAGCAAAAAAAATAAGATAAAAAAATACAATGGCGAGGAGACCCGGTGAAAAAGCAACCCTGAAAAAGGTACCCTCTGAAACTGAGGAAGCAGGGCAACAGTGCCTAGCTCAGGTGACAATCTTTAAGCAAAAGAAACACACAAGGGCGTGGGGAGCTGGCGAAAAGGCAACACTGAGAAATCCACCCTCTGAAACGGACGAAGATGGGCAACAGAGGCTAGCTCAGGTGGCAATCTTTAAGCAAAAGAAACACACAAGGGCGTGGAGACCTGGGGAAAAAGCAACACGGAGAAATCCACCCTCTGAAACTGAGGAAGATGGGCAAGAGAGGCTACCTCAGGTGGCAATCCTTAAGCAAAAACAAAGCACAAAGGCTTGGAGCCCTGGGGACAAAGCAACCCTGAAATATCTACCCTCTGAAACTCAGGAAGATGGGCAAGAGAGGCTACCTCAGGTGGCAATCGTTAAGCAAAAACAAAACCCAAAGGCGTGGAGACCTGGGGAAAAAGCAACCCTGAAATATCTACCCTCTGAAACTGAGGAAGATGGGCAAGAGAGGCTGGCTTCAGGTGGCAATCTTTAAGCAAAAGAAACACACAAGGGCGTGGGGAGCTGGGGAAAAGGCAACACTGAGAAATCCACCCTCTGAAACGGACGAAGATGGGCAACAGAGGCTAGCTCAGGTGGCAATCGTTAAGCAAAAGAAACACACAAGGGCGTGGAGGCCTGGGGAAAAAGCAACACGGAGAAATCCACCCTCTGAAACTGAGGGACATGGGCAAAAGAAGCTAGCTCAGGTTGCAACCTTTAAGCAGAAAAAAAACACAAGGGCGTGCAGACCTGGCAAAAAAGCCACAGTGAGAAATCTACCCTCTGAAACCGACGAAGATGGACAACAGAGGCTAGCTCAGGTGGCAATTTTTAAGGAAAAATAAAAGGAAGTGCGTGGAGACCTGGGGAAAAAGCAACACGGAGAAATCTACCCTCTAGAACTGAGAAAGAAGCGCAACAGAGGCTAGCTCAGGTGGCAATCTTTAAGCAAAAAAAATAAGATAAAAAAATACAATGGCGAGGAGACCCGGTGAAAAAGCAACCCTGAAAAAGGTACCCTCTGAAACTGAGGAAGCAGGGCAACAGTGCCTAGCTCAGGTGACAATCTTTAAGCAAAAGAAACACACAAGGGCGTGGGGAGCTGGCGAAAAGGCAACACTGAGAAATCCACCCTCTGAAACGGACGAAGATGGGCAACAGAGGCTAGCTCAGGTGGCAATCTTTAAGCAAAAGAAACACAGAAGGGCGTGGAGACATGGGGAAAAAGCAACACGGAGAAATCCACCCTCTGAAACTGAGGAAGATGGGCAAGAGAGGCTACCTCAGGTGGCAATCCTTAAGCAAAAACAAAGCACAAAGGCGTGGAGCCCTGGGGACAAAGCAACCCTGAAATATCTACCCTCTGAAACTGAGGAACATGGGCAAGAGAGGCTAGCTCAGGTGGCAATCGTTAAGCAAAAGAAACACACAAGGGCGTGGAGACCTGGGGAAAAGGCAACACTGAGAAATCCACCCTCTGAAACGGACGAAGATGGGCAACAGAGGCTAGCTCAGGTGGCAATCGTTAAGCAAAAACAAAACCCAAAGGCGTGGAGACCTGGGGAAAAAGCAACCCTGAAATATCTACCCTCTGAAACTGAGGAAGATGGGCAAGAGAGGCTGGCTTCAGGTGGCAATCGTTAAGCAAAAGAAACACACAAGGGCGTGGAGACCTGGGGAAAAAGCAACATTCAGAAATCCACCCTCTGAAACTGAGGAAGATGGGCAACAGAGGCTACCTCAGGTGGCAATCGTTAAGCCAAAGAAACACACAAGGGTGTGGAGACCTGGGGAAAAAGCAACACGGAGAAATCCACCCTCTGAAACTGACGAACATGGGCAAAAGAAGCTAGCTCAGGTTGCAACCTTTAAGCAGAAAAAAAACACATGGGCGTGCAGACCTGGCTAAAAAGCAACAGTGAGAAATCTACCCTCTGAAACCGACGAAGATGGACAACAGAGGCTAGCTCAGGTGGCAATTTTTAAGGAAAAATAAAAGGAAGTGCGTGGAGACCTGGGGAAAAAGCAACACGGAGAAATCTACCCTCTAGAACTGAGAAAGAAGCGCAACAGAGGCTAGCTCAGGTGGCAATCTTTAAGCAAAAAAAATAAGATAAAAAAATACAATGGCGAGGAGACCCGGTGAAAAAGCAACCCTGAAAAAGGTACCCTCTGAAACTGAGGAAGCAGGGCAACAGTGCCTAGCTCAGGTGACAATCTTTAAGCAAAAGAAACACACAAGGGCGTGGGGAGCTGGCGAAAAGGCAACACTGAGAAATCCACCCTCTGAAACGGACGAAGATGGGCAACAGAGGCTACCTCAGGTGGCAATCGTTAAGCCAAAGAAACACACAAGGGTGTGGAGACCTGGGGAAAAAGCAACACGGAGAAATCCACCCTCTGAAACTGAGGAACATGGGCAAAAGAAGCTAGCTCAGGTTGCAGCCTTCAAGCCGGAAAAAAAAAGACGCAAGGGCGTGGAGAGCTGGCGAAAAAGCAACACTGAGAAATCTACCCTCTGAAACCGAAGAAGATGGGCAACAGAGGCTAGCTCAGGTGGCAATCTTTAAGCAAAAAAAAAAAAATAAAAAAATACAATGGCGAGGAGACCCGGTCAAAAAGCAACCCTGAAAAAGGTACCCTCTGAAACTGAGGAAGCAGCGCAACAGTGCCTAGCTCAGGTGACAATCTTTAAGCAAAAAAAAAAAACAAAAAACAAAAAACAAAAAACAAAACCCACAATGGAGTGGAGACCCGGGGGAAATCAACACTGAAAAATACAAAAAGAATGGAAGACCAATAGACAGAGCAGGCACTTTCACCTGGGGTGGAGGAGGTACGCATGGATGACCGATAAGCGCATGAAAAGATGTGAGCTGTTCCCTGGAAAAGCAAGTGAGAAAATTAGAGGGAGACATTGTGGGGACACATGCGTGAGACTGCCTTCTTCCAAATACCGGAACAGGATCAAACTGCTAGTCAGGTCGCGGAGAAGCCAAGTCAGTCACTCACGCCTCACTGGTGGTGAAGGGAAACGGTATGGCCTCTGTGAAAAAGGGCGTGGCGGGTTCCAAAACTGACACGCCGCGGAAACAACCACCGAAAGTGGCAACCTACATAAGCCTTTGGTGTATCTTGCCTCCTAAGAGCGTCTGTATGTAGCTGGAGCCTTGGGTCGTTAAGGCTTCCACAGTGATCTGTGGTGGGTGGGTGGGGGGGGGGGCCTTGGGCCTTGGGGGTCTCCGCTGGACCTCCAGGAAGTCAGCTTTTGTGGAGTCCCGTGAGTCCTTCCAGGGAGGGAGGCATCCAACCCGAGGGTGGTCTGGAGGGCACCACTCCCACCACTCCCGGGGGCTGGGGCGGGGGGCGGGGTGGGGGCTGCGGCCACGTTCCTGTTCATTCACACAGAATCCGGGGCATGAATGTTCTTAGCAGCTCTGTTCCACACAGCCCCACACTGGAAACCACACAGACGTCCTGCGAGTCCCATCCCTTGCTCATGTCGCCGGGGCTCCGGAGGAGGGCCACTCTGTAAAAGCGGCCGCCAGATGGCGCCCAACGACCGGCGCGGAGGGGTCAGCGGGAGGGAACCGGGTCACCAGCCAGCGAGAGTGCACAGCCTGAGCCCACCGCCGGGTCAGGTCTCTCTCTGTCTCTGTCTCTGTCTCTGTCTCTGTCTCTCTCTGTCTCTGTCTCTGTCTCTGTCTCTCTCTGTCTCTCTCTCTCTCTCTTTCTCTCTGGGCCCGCTTGGGGCGGCCGGGAGGTCACCACGTGAGGCCCCAGGGTGTCCACCTCGGAGCTCCCAGGCAGCACAGGGCAACCCTGGGCGCAGAAGGAGGTGTTGGAAAATCGGCGGGGAGGGGGGTGGGGTGGGTGGGCTTGCCAGGAAGGGGACAGACTCCCCACGTGACTTCTGGGCCGGGCCGGGCGCGGGGCTGCCGGCTGGCTGACGCGGACAGAGGTGGAAAAGTCCCCGGAGATGCCACGGGGCAGGCCGGGGCTGCCGGCCCCCGCTTCCCGGAGCGGCCCGAGCACTTCCCGGGCTCCCGGGAGGACTTAGAAAATCACGGCGGGGTGGGGGGTGGGGGTCGCTGTCAAACCGAAACCATGCACGTCATCAGAGAAGGACCGTGACGACGGAGGAATTGTCCGCAGTCTGTCAGGAATTGTGTGCAGCCTGTCACTTCCGGCCCAGAGGGTCTCTCTAAGGCAGACGGACAGACAGAGCCCACAAGTCGTAGAGGAAAGGACCGAGCCGCTTGGCCGCGGAAAAGTTTACAACACAAAACAGGTCTCCCTCCGCACGGGGCCACAGCAAAGCCCAAAGACGACACACGGGGGGGAGCATGGGTGCAGATGCACGTGTGGTGATAAGAATATGGATTTCAGCAGGGCTTCCCGTCCTCATCAACAAGCAGAAGCACCCAAATGGTGGGGGTTGGGGGGCAGAGACCTCACAGCCATTCCCTCCACAAATCGAGTTCCCCAGGACATCCTCACAGCGCCGTGCTGTGAGTGTGTGTGGGTGTTTAAAATGGAGTAAATGTGGACGTGGAACTGCTCCGTGAAACCAAAATAACAACAGTCGTAGATCTTCTTTGGTCATTTAGAAAATTCTTTTTTTTTTTTTTTTCCCCAGCGGTGCACGTATTTCCCTTCCAAAAAAGAAGAACGGGAAAGGAGATGTTAAAGGCAAGCAGAGAGAGGAAAACTGTTGCAAAACAAAAGCTGAGCTCCCGTCCGAGGGAGGCCTCCTCCATTGGAGGCCTAGGAAATCATTCTGACAAAATGGAGGATCTCTGTCTTTGGTGTCGATTCCCTCAGAGGTCAAGAGAAACATTTTCCAATGTCTTTATCAGGAGGAGACTAGAAGTTAGAGAAAAGTATCCTTTCGGGAGTGAGAAAAACAAATTCTGATTTTGCATCAGCTTCCCTCCGATCTTGAAACTCATTGACTTGATTCCATTCTGTCGACGGAAATAATCCGGAACCAATCTATCCGTGAAAATCGGGGTGCGTTTATTCTGAGCTAAAATGTGAGGACTGTGGCCCGGGGCCTTTCTTCCCGAAGGAAGAGAGGGTGCCCGGGAAGTGGGGTGTACAGAGTGCTTCTAGACCCCCAGAGAGGACGTTTCACATAGGATCGAAAGGTCCCTTGGATGATAGTCGCGAGACTGCTCTGTCGGCACAGCGATCGACAGACACTGCTGGGTGGCAGGTCTGTTGTCTGGGCCTGGGTGGTCACAGGGGAGCCGGATGGTCAAAGGTGAGCGCAACCATCCGCTCCTAGCCTAAGGAAAGATGCCTCTCCTTAAGGAAAGGCCCGAGCACGGGGAAGCTGCTCCTTTCCCTTAAGGGCATTGGTTCTTGCCGTAGGAAATGTGTAAAGCGGATCTACGATGCGATGCGTGCTCGACGGCCACGTCAGGCCCTTTTCGAAAAACACTGTCAGGCCGAATTAGGCCGACACCCAATGGCTTCCTCATAGACTCCCATAGATCCTATCGCTCGCCATTTCTATCTGTCCACTCGTTCCAATTTTAGGCCACTTGACCACGAACAGGCCTTTTTCTCAGATTATTTTCCCCGTGAAACTTTGATCACCTTTTCACAGACAAAACGATCTTTACTTTTTAGGCCCTCTTGCCTGAAGGCAGCCATCTCACTTTCCTTGAACACAAAGATGTTTCCCATATTCACTTTTAGTGGCTTTTTGTTTTGTTTTGTTTTGTTTTGAGGACGATGAGCCCTGAGCTAACTGCTGCCAATCCTCCTCTTTTTGCCGAGGAAGGCTGGCCCTGAGCTCACCTCCGTGCCCATCTTCCTCTATTTCATATGTGGGACGCCTACCACCACGTGGCTCGCCCAGCGGTGCCACGTGCACCCCCGGGATCCGAACTGGCGAACCCCGGGCCGGCGAAGCGGAACAGGCACACTTAACCAGCGCGCCACCGGGCCGGCCTAGTGGCTTTCATCGCATTTGTTAAGTAGATTTTTTAACCCTCACGAACCTTAATTTTGGTGAAAACTAAGAAGCCAGCAATTAGGAACTGTCCTTCCCATGAGCATTCCGTCGCTTGGCCAATGTCTAAACACTTGGCCACTTTTAGAAACATGGGATTTCATAGGTTTAGCTTTTCCTTCGCTTTATTTGATTTCATCTCACTTTAGTTTTTGGGTGAGGAAGATCGGCCCTCACAGAGCTAACGCCTGTTGCCAATCTTCCGTTTTTGTTTTTTTTTCCCCCCCTCCCGATTTTTCTCCCCCAATCCCCCCCATGACATAGTTGTCTATCTTAGTTGAGGGCCCTTCCAGTTGTGGCATGTGGGACGCCGCCTCCACACGGCCCGACGAGCGGTGCCGTGTCCGTGCCGTGCCCGGGATCTGAACCGGCAAAACCCTGGGCCGCCGAAGGGGAGCTTGTGAACTTAACCACTCGGCCACGGGGCCGCCCCTGTCCGTGGACTTTTTTATCACCTGATTTCACCTCGCAAAACTTCAAAGCTTCAAGTTATCAGAGAGGTTTGGGAAGTTGTTTTTATTAATTTAATTAATTTATTTTTCGAGGAAGACGAGCCCCGAGCTGACACCTGCTGCCAATTCTCCTCTTTTTGCCCCGGGAGAGTGATCCCGAGCTAACATCCGTGCCCATCCCCCTCCCCTTGATAGGCGGGACGCTGACCACAGCGTGGCTCGCCAAGCGGCGCCACGTCCGCACCCTGGATCCGAACCTGCGAACCCCTGGCTGACAAAACGGAACGTGCGAACTTAACCGCTGTGCCGCCGGGCTGGCCCTTCGGGAAGTTATTTTCAGGACACGGGCCATAAACTAGAATCACCGCTACAGGTTTATCGGAGCGACATCAGCGTTCGTGGTGGATTGAGTCGTCCCCTCTGTCTCTCCCCTCCAGGGCACAACCAAAGGGACGTCTATCGACCCACCCACCAAGGATTCCCCCCCCCCCCCCCCCGCACGGCACAGCAGGATGCCTGAGAGATCCACGCAGCCCTACAGCGGCAAGTCACATTCGCACAGTCAAAATTCAATGGCAGAGACAAAACGTTAAGGTCAGTGAGAGGGAAGAGAATAACCGGCCCAGGAGCAACGGTGTGAAGAACACGGAGAAGACGGGTCCTAGACGCCGGGGTCCCCGGAGCAGCGATTTCATCAGAGGCCCGCAAACGTCCACGATCTCCACACCACGTTTATGGCCGACTGCGTGCGTGGGTCCTTTGGAATCGACCAGGCTACCGTCCGGGCCACTTTGGGACATCGTGTCCAGCTGCCCCGAGCGGTGGAGCTGTCGTTCAAGTGTAAGATGGGGCCCGTCCGGGGAGAGAATGGGGACGGGGAAAGGGAGGCCGCGGGAAGTCACAGAGTCTGAGGTGTTCGGGGGAGACTGACTCTTCTGAAGTGGAGGTGGTAGAAGGAGAGCAGCAGGATTTTTGGATTTTTGTTCCCTCTGTTAGGTATCTGGGTCCGGAGGAGAGTGGGGCGGGGGGGGGGGCGGGTGGTGGTGGTGGTGGTGGGTGTGAGGCTGAGGCGGGGCTGGTGTTTCCTTTCCGAGTCAGGTGGAAGAGCTCCTCCAGTGGAGGTTTTTAGACAAGGGGTCTGGTCTGGCAGGATGGGAGGTTGCGGGTTGAGCCACAGGGGAATCTGTCGTAGCTCAGACTCGGGCCTTTGAAGAAATAGACAGAGAGAGGAGTTTTGCTCTGTCTGTCACCGCAGCCGGCACCTCAGGAGCAACAACAGGAGGCTTCCCGAATGAGTGAAGGGGCAGGAGCCAGCGTGCCCCGTGCCTCTCTCAGCCCTGCGCCGGCAGGGAAGGAAGCAGGCAGGCAGGCCTCAGGGCTACTCCCGTCCTACTGCCCGGTGGTCCCTGTCCCGGCCCCGCCCCCACTCTCCCCCTGACCCTCACCGCTCCCCAGCCCTCTTCTCAGCCAGAGAGGCGATGGGGGGGGGCGGTGCGGTCCCAGAACAAGTTTCCTCTCATCCGCCATCATCTTGCCACCCTGACGACTTGGCCTGAGATCCGGCCTAGGCTGTACCCTGAGATCCGGCCTAGGCTGTACCCGTGTGTGGTTTTCCTGTGGACAAGGGGGCCGGTTCACCATTTCGGAAGAAACCCCTAGCCTTCCACTGCCGAGTCGCCAGCCTGGGAGGGGGGAGGGGGGAGGGGGGAGGGGAGGTCAGGCCCATTCATTCCGATGGGCCTGGCGTCAGGGCTTCATTCAAGTGCAGGAAGCTCTCTCCCATGGCCTCGGGCTTTTTTCCATTGAACGGCTTTCTTCAATTCCCCCACCCTTAGGCCGCAGTCCACCAAGGGCCGGGAGGCAGGGAGGGAAGATGTTGGGGCAGGGTGGCTGTCTGAGAAACTCGCCTCATCTGGGGCAGAAAGAGTGCCCCCCTCCTTTCTCTAACCCTACTAGACTGCTTGAGGATCACGGACGGTTTGGCTCATCGATGAGCCCTGCGTTATGGGCCCGGCAAGCAAACTCCTAACGGGCAACCCGCCGCTCTAGGCGTGTGTGGGTTTTTTGATCTTTCACCTTCAAGTTCGCACGACATCGGTCCGTGTCCCCCGCCCCGGCTTCCCATGGGAAATCCTCCGTCTCTTTCCACAGACTCACTGGCGACTTCACACAGTGCCTGCCTCCTCCTCCTTAGGAAGGAAGGAAGGAAGGAAGGAAGGAAGGAAGGAAGGAAGGAAGGAAGGAAGGGAGGGGCTGACCCCGTGGCCGAGCGGTTGAGTTTGCACGCTCCGCTTCAGCGGCCCGGGGCTTGGAAGGTTCGGATCCTGGGCTCGGACACGGCACCGCTCATCAAACCACGCTGAGGTGGCGTCCCACACGGCAGAACCAGAGGGACCCTCAAAGAGAATATAGAACTAGGTACTGGGGTGCTCTGGGGAGAAGAAGAAGAAGGAGGAGGAATAAAAAGAAAAGAAAAGATTGGCAATGAGCTCGGGTGCCAGTCTTTAAAAAAAAAAAAAAAAAAAGAGGAAGAAAGATGGACAAACAGGAACGAATCCCACTGACGGCACCTCCAAATGGTGGGGGGCAGGGGGGTGGGGGGGGTGGGGAGTGGCATCATCGGGCCAAGGGTGACTCTAAGCGTGATCCCGCGGTTGTGTTATTTGACATTTTATCGAATCGATTTATTATTTTATTTTTGAGGAAGATGAGCCCTGAGCGAACATCTGCCACCAATCCTCCTCTGTCGGCCGAGGAAGACTGGCCCTGAGCTGACATCCGTGCCCATCCCCCTCTACTTTCCAGGTGGGACGCCTGCCACAGCGTGGCTCGCCAAGCGGTGCCGGGTCCTGCGCCCGGGATCCGGACCGGCGAACCCGGGGCCGGCGGAGCAGAACGTGCGAACTTCACCGCCGCGCCACCGGGCCGGCCCCCGGAGTTGTTTTGAAAATCCAGTAAGGGGCTGGCCCCGTGGCCGAGTGGTTAAGTTCGCGCGCTCCGCTGCAGGCAGCCCAGTGTTTCATCGGTTCGTTCGGATCCCGGGCGCGGACACGGCACTGCTCATCAAACCACGCTGAGGCGGCGTCCCACATACCACCGCTAGAAGGACCCACCGCGAAGAACACACAACTACGTACCGGGGGGCTTTGGGGAGAAAAAGGAAAGACAAAAAATAAAATCTTCCAAACTCCAATAAAACTTTGAGTGAAGACGACGAGGAGGATGCGAAACGTATCTCACGCCTCCGAGCCGAGCCGTCCGTTTAGGTTTAGGAAGGGGGACGAGGACCCTTTGTAAGCGACATCCCTTTTTAAGCACCATTCTAAACCACAGAACAGAACTCCCTCTCCTCGACCCGGAGCGAGGAGGTTCCTGGGTGTGTCAGAGAGGGTCACGTCCTCTGCAGCACGAACGAACCGCCAGGGTTCGGCCACGGGAAAGAATTTCTTCCTCTCCAGGGGGACTAAAAGTCACCGACGGCAGCGGGCGTAGGTGCTATCCTTCCCGTCCAGGAAAGGCAGGGAGAACTTCAGCCGTGAAGAGAAGGAGGTCTTCCTCACTCCCCGTTTTGGGAGGGCCCCTTTGGCAGGGGAGTTTTGTCTCCTGATTTCAAGTCAGGAAGAAAAGGGAGAGAGAGAGAGAGAGAGAGAGAGAGAGAGAGAGTGTGTGTCCTTCTCGTGCCAGGTCGGTCTGAGGGGGACCTCCTCTGGTTTCCTCCCTTCCCAGGGAACGCCGTTCGCTCCTTCTTCTAGAAAAAGCTCCCAAAGCACCACCGCCCAGGATGGTCGACCTACGCCCATCGTCCCTCCTTTCCCAATCATTTCTACCGCGACAGAGGGACAGAGGCCCCTGCCCCATCCCCATCCCCACCCCCACCCCCATCGCCTGCCTCCTTGATGGCCAAAGGAGCTGCCTCTGAGAATGGAACGGGGCTTGGAAACCTTCTAGAGGGGTGACTCTCACCTGCCTGCCTGCTGGGAAAAGCACCACGCTGTCCATCGGACTGCTCTTTTGGGCAAACGTAGGCGTGCCACATAGCGATCGACAGCTATGGCGGGGGGGGGGGGCGGGGTGGCGTGGTGGTGCCCAGGATCCACGACACGTGACGGCTGCGGAGCACGACAGCCCTAAGACCTTGAGGGAGACGGGGTGGCGCGTGAATCCTTTCGGAACGAGAACGACAGGAAACGTTGACGGGGACGTGTTCTCCTCTCGAGAACACACCAACGCCTCGCACGGTGTCTGACCCGGGGTGCCTCTGACTTTTGTCATCAGAGACGATCCTCTCGACCGCCCCTCACGCTTTGGGGAAAAGGGGAGAGGGACTCGGTAGCACGGGAAAAGCCATCCATCCGCCCTTCCTTTCCGTCTTCACGGCTCCTTCTCGTGGAAAACGAGGAAGCCGTCCGGAGGAACGGAACACTGACCCGGGCCAAAGCGTGGCCCAGCCTTAGCCTCCAAAACCTTCTGCTAAGTGAGAGGTGCCAGACATCCAAGGCGACCTACGTTGCGATTCCACACAGAGGAGAGAGCTAGAACGGTCCAACCCTAGAGGGCGACAGCAGATGGCGGCGGCGGCGGCGGCAGCAGGGGTGGTGGTGATCGTGGTGGGGCAGATCCGGGAGTGGGGCCGTTTTTTCTTTCGGGGGGAGGGGATGGAAACGGAAACCTTCTGGAAATAGATAGCCATGACGGATGCGCCACCTTGGGGAGAGAGACTCCCGAAGGCCACTGGCTTGTGTCCCGTGGAAAGGATGGATTCGGTGGGATGGGAATTCTACCTCCGTGTAGAGCGTGTGGTAAACCACGAGGTAGGTGGGTGGGTGGGTGGGTGGGTGGGTGGCCTCCCTGCCTCGCCTCCACCTAGACGTCCACACACAGAGACCGACGAGGGAGGGAGGGAGGGAGGGAGGGAGGGAGAGAGACAAGACGGACAGAGGCCGAGGCCGAGGCCGAGGCAGTGAGCGAGTAAGTGATCGACCCTGGCCATAGGGATTCCTCAGAGGGCGTCTCTTGGCTCCCCAAACGAAGAATGTGTGTGGAGATCGAGAAAGATCACCGACCTAGGAGAACCAGCAAGACTTCTTCACCCGCCAGAGAGCCGCTGGGCCCCTGCCGTCCCTGCCACCGCCACCCCTACCCCTCGCCTTTGGCAGCGACGCCAACGAAAGGCAGGCAGACGAGTGGGAGAGTCGTGTGGTGGTGTCCCCCAAGGAAGGTGGGTCCATGCCGACGAGCGGTCGTCGGCGTGTGGAAAAGCCAGAGGCGGGCTGACTAGAAGGAGGGCGTCCTGGAGGAAGGGACCAGGGTGTGAGGGAGAGAGGCCTGTTCCTCTTCCCCTGTCGGCCCCAAGTCAGGGGCCCAAAGGAGGAAAGCTGTCCGTTCCTTTCCGACTCGGACGGTTCGGGCGGAACCGACCGATCCCCGCGGCAGCGCAGTCGGGGCTTTCTGGACCAGAACCCCTCTCTCTGTCGCCTTTCGACCACACGCACGCTTTAGAGGCCAAGGGAAAATGGATCGGGTCTCTCTGTCTCTCTCCCTAGAAAACAAGGGGCCAGGGGCCGAGCCCGTGGACGAGCGGTCAAGTATGCGCCCCCCACCCCGGCCCCCGGCTTCGACGGCCCAGGTTTTCACCGGTTCGGATCCTGGGCGCAGCCCCAGACCCAGCATCGCCCTTCAAGCCACGCCGAGGCGGCGTCCCACATAGCAGAAACGCGAAAGACCTACCACTGGAACCTACAACTATGGACGGGACGGGACGGGACGGGGCGGGGCGGGGCGGGGCGGGGGTGGGGGGGGCGGCTTTGGGGAGCAGGAAGAAAGAAAAAATAAAAGAAACACAAGGACGGTCATCGCGATAGTTCTTTCCACTTCCATCCATATGTTAACAGGACCCAAGTTTCCCGACCTCCATTTGGATGTATGTTAACTAAATGGAGAAGCTATTCAAAGGACTCCTCTAAAGAAGTCCACGTTCTTCTTTCTAAATGATAATGAAAATCATTGTCACCACCGCTCTTCCGACCCTCCATGTCCAGACGGCCTCCCGCCCCTCCCCTATCCCCAACTCCCGCCCCGCCCCGCGCCGACCCCCGACCCCGGCATTCTCCACGCCCACCTTTCCCTCTCCACTCCTACCCCCCCGTCCCCCGCCGCCCGGGACACCGCACCCCGCGCCCCCCCCCCCAATCCAGGCCGGGCCACCTGGTCGACCTCCTCGAACACTATATAAGAGGATGCCGGGCAGCAGGTGGCGCCCGACAAGCGGCCTCCTCACAGGCCGGACGGATCAGCCTCGCGGGGGCGGGCGATGGGGAGGCGTTCGTCCAGGTCAGGTCAGGTCGGGGGAGGGAGGATGCCGCGCCGGCCGGCCTGGTGCGTGGCCTGGTCCCGATCCACCCCGCGTCTCGTTTCTCGGGCCGGGACGAGTACAGGCGGGGAGGCCGACTCGGTCACGGAAAGCGGCCTTGGGGAGGTTTTGGCGAACGTCCCTGTCCCGGGGCCGTC
This sequence comes from Equus asinus, assembly GCF_041296235.1. Lineage (NCBI taxonomy): Eukaryota > Metazoa > Chordata > Mammalia > Perissodactyla > Equidae > Equus > Equus asinus. The sequence goes on from NW_027225029.1 coordinate 66,722, forward strand.
TGCCGACTAGGGGACGGAGTCCTCCTCCATGCTCCTTCTCGCCCCCAGTCGGGCGGGTTGTGGGTCGCGCGGTCGACTTGTCCATTTCCCCGGAGGCATCCTGCCTGCCGGGGCTCCCTCCCTCGGGCCGGTGCGAGCGGTCCTCGGGCGGCCCGGGAATTTGGGCCGCAGCGAACGAACGAACGAAGCCCGTCCCTCCTGCGTCGGCACCGATGAGACACAGCCCTGGTGGATGGAGCCGCTTTCCTCGGGTTTCCTTTTGCTTTCGGCCGCTGCTGCCACCAAACCTCCCTAAACGATAGGAATGAAAACGGGAACCGTTGGCATAATAAAAGCGTTTTGGTTGGCGTGTTTCTTGGCTTTTGGGGACTCGAGAGGTATGATGGATGATCTCCGATTGACGTTTGGAAGGTCTATTTCATCCCAGTCGCACGAACCCCGAAAACGTGGCGGCTGGACGAGGGAGGGAGGGAGGGAGGGAGGGAGGGAGGGAGGGAGGCCAACCACGGGATTTCCGCACGACCAGCTGATGGACACGAGCGCCCCGTGAGCCGGGCGGAGGGCAGCCGCCCGGGTCTCGCAGCTACGTGCCCGCGGAACCCTCGGGACTGCGAGAAGCCGGAGCGACCCGCAGCCATGTGGCGCTCGGCGCGGACATCTGGTCGACCCGCGCGCCACGGGACCCGGGGCCCGAGTCCGGGCCGGGCCGCCGGTCGACCCGGCAGGGCGGCTGCCCCGGGGGCCTCGCGGCTGCTCGTCCGCAGCCTCCAGGGAGCCCT
>NW_027225029.1:75000-78354 GCF_041296235.1 Equus asinus
CGACGTCCGCCCGGCCTTCCGCCCCGCCCCGCCCCCCCCGCACGACCGACCCCGAAGGAGGGCGGGCGGGCGGGCGAGCGGGCGGGCGGGCGGAGAGACGCGGGCGGGCGGACGGGGGCACGAGCCGGCGGCACGGGCGAGGGGCCCCGCCGGGGAGGAGGGGGGCGGAGCGGGACGCCGCCACGCGCACGGCGGACGCGTCGCGGCGACGCGTGGGAGGAGAGGGCGGAGGGGCGGCGGCGGGCGCGGCGGGGCCGGCGGTCGCCCCCGACCGCCGACCTTACCCGCGCGCGTCCCACCGCCTCCCGACACCCGCCCCTCCGCCGCGAGCCGCCACGGCCCGTCGGGCGGCGGACGCGGCGCCCGCCCGCCCGCCCGGGGCTCGGGGCACACGGCGCGGCGCGGCCGCGACCCAGGGGAGGGCGCGCGGCGGCGGACGACGCCGCGGCGTCCCGCGGGTCACCGCCGGGGCCCGCGTCCCCGGGGCGCGGCCCCGCGCACGCGACTCGGCCTCGGCGCGAGCCACCCCGACGGGGCGAGGCCGGGGAGGGGTCACGGTCCGGGACCCGGGCGCGCCGGGGACCGGCGAGGGGCCGGCCGGACGCACCGGGACGGACCGCCGACGGGGGGCGAGCGGCGACCGGACAGGCGGCCCGGACGCGGGCCCCCCGAACCCGGCGGCCCCGACCGCGCGCCGCGGGACCCGTCTCGTCCCCGCCCCGGCCACCCCGAGGCCGCGTGCGGCGCGAGGGAGCCCCCGAAGGCACCGTGGCGGCCACGGGCACCTCGGCGCGAGCTCTCGCGTCTGTCTCTCCCTCGACTCGCGGGCGGCGGCCCCCACCCCGGGACCCCGCGCGGCGCCGCCGCCGCCGACCCCCACGCGCCTCCGACGACCGGGCGCCGGGGCGCGTGGGAGGAGGGGCGGGCGCGCGGGGCGGAGGAGGGGCACCGCGTCTGCACTTAGGGGGACGGAGGGCCCGGGGCGGGCCCTGCGAGAGACCCCCAGCCGCGCGCCCCGGGGCAGGCGACACCCACACCCCGGGGCGATTGATCGTCAAGCGACGCTCAGACAGGCGTAGCCCCGGGAGGAACCCGGGGCCGCAAGTGCGTTCGAAGTGTCGATGATCAATGTGTCCTGCAATTCACATTAATTCTCGCAGCTAGCTGCGTTCTTCATCGACGCACGAGCCGAGTGATCCACCGCTAAGAGTCGTACGAGTTTGAACGGCGGGGTCCCCCGCAGGGCGGGGGAAGAGCCCGCCCCTGGCACGGCACATCCCCGGAGGGTGCCTCCGGCCGGCCAGAAAGGCACAACGAGACCAGACTCCGTGAGGCCGGAAGGTTGGACGACGGGGCGTCCGGCACGGGCCCCGCGGGGGCCGTGCTCGGACACCCCACAGGCGCCCGGGGGCTCCCGCCTCGCCCGAGGACGCGGGGGCGCGCACACGCCCGCGCGCGCACGCGACGACACGACGGCCGCCGGGGACGCCCCCTCCCGACGGCCGCCGCGACGGCGGCGCGGCGCGGCACGGCGCGGCGCCCCGGCCCGGCGAGGCGGAGTCTGGGGGAGAAGGGCCAGGCCTCCCGACTCCCCGCGGGCCCGACCGCCCCGACCCAAGGCGGACGGGCGAGGCCCCCAGGGGTCTTTAAACCTCCGCGCCGGGACGCGCTAGGTACCTGGATGGGGGGAAGCCAAAGCAACGGACGAGGCGGAGCGGGTAGTGCCGCGCGGCCACCGCCTCGACGCCGCCCGCGCCGCCCGCGGCCACCCGGGGACGGACGCAGGCCTCGGCGCTGCCCGCCCGTGACCGAACCCCACACCGCCGGGCGCCGCCGACCGACGAGCCCACCGCGCCCGCGGCCCCTCGACGCGGGCGTGCCCCCCTCGCGTCCGACGCACGCCACCAGACCCGACCCGACTTTCCCCCGGGGACCCTCCCCGCACCCGCGTCCCAGGCCCCTCGCCACGGAGGGCGAGGGGCTGCGGCGGGGAAGCGGGGAGCGAGCGGACAGGGCGGGGGTGGTGGGCGGACGTGGCCGGCCGGACGCGGGCGCCCGGGGCGCCGAGGGCGGGCGGAGACGCGGAGGCACCGTCGGACGGACGACGACGCCGACGGCCGGGGACGGCCCAGGGCGGGCGACGGGAGGCGGCGGGCGGCGGGCACCCCGCGTGAGCCGAGGCTCCGAGGCCCCCGGGGGACCTGACCCGGGGACTCCGCGGGGGCTCGCGCCGCCACGCCGCCCTTCCCGAGACGCGCCGAGGCGCCGCCGCCCGCGAGAGCGGGGGACGGACGGCGCCGGAGACGGAGGCGCGGCGCGACAACGCCGGCCCGCCTCGCGGGAGACCGGAGGGCGCGGGGACGGACGCGCCGGGGGCGGCGGCGCGGAGGACGCGGCGGCTCGGAACGCCGGGCGGACGGAGGCCGGAAGGGGCTCGTGGGCTCGCCGAGATCGAGCCCACTCCCTCCGGACCACCGCCGACCCGGGACCGAGGCGCGCCCGCGCCTCCCGCGCCTCCGGCCGGGCGCCCGCGCCTCCCGCGCGCCCCCTCCTCCTCCCTCTCTCGAACCTCTCGCGACCAGCGGGCCGGCACCGCGCCGGCCCGCCCGCGCCGCGCGGGGGTGAAAAGGCTCGGCCGCCGGCGGCGAGCCGCTCCGGTAATGATCCTTCCGCAGGTTCACCTACGGAAACCTTGTTACGACTTTTACTTCCTCTAGATAGTCAAGTTCGACCGTCTTCTCAGCGCTCCGCCAGGGCCGTGGGCCGACCCCGGCGGGGCCGATCCGAGGGCCTCACTAAACCATCCAATCGGTAGTAGCGACGGGCGGTGTGTACAAAGGGCAGGGACTTAATCAACGCAAGCTTATGACCCGCACTTACTGGGAATTCCTCGTTCATGGGAATAATTGCAATCCCCGATCCCATCACGAATGGGGTTCAACGGGTTACCCGCGCCTGCCGGCGTAGGGTAGGCACACGCTGAGCCAGTCAGTGTAGCGCGCGTGCAGCCCCGGACATCTAAGGGCATCACAGACCTGTTATTGCTCAATCTCGGGTGGCTGAACGCCACTTGTCCCTCTAAGAAGTTGGGGGACGCCGACCGCTCGGGGGTCGCGTAACTAGTTAGCATGCCAGAGTCTCGTTCGTTATCGGAATTAACCAGACAAATCGCTCCACCAACTAAGAACGGCCATGCACCACCACCCACGGAATCGAGAAAGAGCTATCAATCTGTCAATCCTGTCGTGTCCGGGCCGGGTGAGGTTTCCCGTGTTGAGTCAAATTAAGCCGCAGGCTCCACTCCTGGTGGTGCCCTTCCGTCAATTCCTTTAAGTTTCAGCTTTGCAACCATAC
>NW_027225030.1:0-15000 GCF_041296235.1 Equus asinus
GGCAACAGAGGCTAGCTCAGGTGGCAATCTTTAAGCAAAAGAAACACAGAAGGGCGTGGAGACATGGGGAAAAAGCAACACGGAGAAATCCACCCTCTGAAACTGAGGAAGATGGGCAAGAGAGGCTACCTCAGGTGGCAATCCTTAAGCAAAAACAAAGCACAAAGGCGTGGAGCCTGGGGACAAAGCAACCCTGAAATATCTACCCTCTGAAACTGAGGAACATGGGCAAGAGAGGCTAGCTCAGGTGGCAATCGTTAAGCAAAAACAAACACAAAGGCGTGGAGACCTGGGGAAAAAGCAACCTGAAATATCTACCCTCTGAAACTGAGGAAGATGGGCAAGAGAGGCTGGCTTCAGGTGGCAATCTTTAAGCAAAAGAAACACACAAGGGCGTGGAGGCCTGGGAAAAAGCAACACGGAGAAATCCACCCTCTGAAACTGAGGGACATGGGCAAAAGAAGCTAGCTCAGGTTGCAACCTTTAAGCAGAAAAAAACACAAGGGCGTGCAGACCTGGCAAAAAAGCCACAGTGAGAAATCTACCCTCTGAAACCGACGAAGATGGACAACAGAGGCTAGCTCAGGTGGCAATTTTTAAGGAAAAATAAAAGGAAGTGCGTGGAGACCTGGGGAAAAAGCAACACGGAGAAATCTACCCTCTAGAACTGAGAAAGAAGCGCAACAGAGGCTAGCTCAGGTGGCAATCTTTAAGCAAAAAAAATAAAATAAAAAAATACAATGGCGAGGAGACCCGGTGAAAAAGCAACCCTGAAAAAGGTACCCTCTGAAACTGAGGAAGCAGGGCAACAGTGCCTAGCTCAGGTGACAATCTTTAAGCAAAAGAAACACACAAGGGCGTGGGGAGCTGGCGAAAAGGCAACACTGAGAAATCCACCCTCTGAAACGGACGAAGATGGGCAACAGAGGCTAGCTCAGGTGGCAATCGTTAAGCAAAAGAAACACACAAGGGCGTGGAGACCTGGGGAAAAAGCAACACGGAGAAATCCACCCTCTGAAACTGAGGAAGATGGGCAAGAGAGGCTACCTCAGGTGGCAATCCTTAAGCAAAAACAAAGCACAAAGGCGTGGAGCCCTGGGGACAAAGCAACCCTGAAATATCTACCCTCTGAAACTGAGGAACATGGGCAAGAGAGGCTAGCTCAGGTGGCAATCGTTAAGCAAAAACAAAACACAAAGGCGTGGAGACCTGGGAAAAAGCAACCCTGAAATATCTACCCTCTGAAACTGAGGAAGATGGGCAAGAGAGGCTGGCTTCAGGTGGCAATCTTTAAGCAAAAGAAACACACAAGGGCGTGGAGGCCTGGGGAAAAAGCAACACGGAGAAATCCACCCTCTGAAACTGAGGGACATGGGCAAAAGAAGCTAGCTCAGGTTGCAACCTTTAAGCAGAAAAAAAACACATGGGCGTGCAGACCTGGCAAAAAAGCAACAGTGAGAAATCTACCCTCTGAAACCGACGAAGATGGACAACAGAGGCTAGCTCAGGTGGCAATTTTTAAGGAAAAATAAAAGGAAGTGCGTGGAGACCTGGGGAAAAAGCAACACGGAGAAATCTACCCTCTAGAACTGAGAAAGAAGCGCAACAGAGGCTAGCTCAGGTGGCAATCTTTAAGCAAAAAAAATAAGATAAAAAAATACAATGGCGAGGAGACCCGGTGAAAAAGCAACCCTGAAAAAGGTACCCTCTGAAACTGAGGAAGCAGGGCAACAGTGCCTAGCTCAGGTGACAATCTTTAAGCAAAAGAAACACACAAGGGCGTGGGGAGCTGGCGAAAAGGCAACACTGAGAAATCCACCCTCTGAAACGGACGAAGATGGGCAACAGAGGCTAGCTCAGGTGGCAATCTTTAAGCAAAAGAAACACACAAGGGCGTGGAGACCTGGGGAAAAAGCAACACGGAGAAATCCACCCTCTGAAACTGAGGAAGATGGGCAAGAGAGGCTACCTCAGGTGGCAATCCTTAAGCAAAAACAAAGCACAAAGGCGTGGAGCCCTGGGGACAAAGCAACCCTGAAATATCTACCCTCTGAAACTGAGGAACATGGGCAAGAGAGGCTAGCTCAGGTGGCAATCGTTAAGCAAAAGAAACACACAAGGGCGTGGAGACCTGGGGAAAAGGCAACACTGAGAAATCCACCCTCTGAAACGGACGAAGATGGGCAACAGAGGCTAGCTCAGGTGGCAATCGTTAAGCAAAAACAAAACCCAAAGGCGTGGAGACCTGGGGAAAAAGCAACCCTGAAATATCTACCCTCTGAAACTGAGGAAGATGGGCAAGAGAGGCTGGCTTCAGGTGGCAATCGTTAAGCAAAAGAAACACACAAGGGCGTGGAGACCTGGGGAAAAAGCAACATTCAGAAATCCACCCTCTGAAACTGAGGAAGATGGGCAACAGAGGCTACCTCAGGTGGCAATCGTTAAGCCAAAGAAACACACAAGGGTGTGGAGACCTGGGGAAAAAGCAACACGGAGAAATCCACCCTCTGAAACTGACGAACATGGGCAAAAGAAGCTAGCTCAGGTTGCAACCTTTAAGCAGAAAAAAAACACATGGGCGTGCAGACCTGGCAAAAAAGCAACAGTGAGAAATCTACCCTCTGAAACCGACGAAGATGGACAACAGAGGCTAGCTCAGGTGGCAATTTTTAAGGAAAAATAAAAGGAAGTGCGTGGAGACCTGGGGAAAAAGCAACACGGAGAAATCTACCCTCTAGAACTGAGAAAGAAGCGCAACAGAGGCTAGCTCAGGTGGCAATCTTTAAGCAAAAAAAATAAGATAAAAAAATACAATGGCGAGGAGACCCGGTGAAAAAGCAACCCTGAAAAAGGTACCCTCTGAAACTGAGGAAGCAGGGCAACAGTGCCTAGCTCAGGTGACAATCTTTAAGCAAAAGAAACACACAAGGGCGTGGGGAGCTGGCGAAAAGGCAACACTGAGAAATCCACCCTCTGAAACGGACGAAGATGGGCAACAGAGGCTACCTCAGGTGGCAATCGTTAAGCCAAAGAAACACACAAGGGTGTGGAGACCTGGGGAAAAAGCAACACGGAGAAATCCACCCTCTGAAACTGAGGAACATGGGCAAAAGAAGCTAGCTCAGGTTGCAGCCTTCAAGCCGGAAAAAAAAAGACGCAAGGGCGTGGAGAGCTGGCGAAAAAGCAACACTGAGAAATCTACCCTCTGAAACCGAAGAAGATGGGCAACAGAGGCTAGCTCAGGTGGCAATCTTTAAGCAAAAAAAAAAAAATAAAAAAATACAATGGCGAGGAGACCCGGTCAAAAAGCAACCCTGAAAAAGGTACCCTCTGAAACTGAGGAAGCAGCGCAACAGTGCCTAGCTCAGGTGACAATCTTTAAGCAAAAAAAAAAAACAAAAAACAAAAAACAAAAAACAAAACCCACAATGGAGTGGAGACCCGGGGGAAATCAACACTGAAAAATACAAAAAGAATGGAAGACCAATAGACAGAGCAGGCACTTTCACCTGGGGTGGAGGAGGTACGCATGGATGACCGATAAGCGCATGAAAAGATGTGAGCTGTTCCCTGGAAAAGCAAGTGAGAAAATTAGAGGGAGACATTGTGGGGACACATGCGTGAGACTGCCTTCTTCCAAATACCGGAACAGGATCAAACTGCTAGTCAGGTCGCGGAGAAGCCAAGTCAGTCACTCACGCCTCACTGGTGGTGAAGGGAAACGGTATGGCCTCTGTGAAAAAGGGCGTGGCGGGTTCCAAAACTGACACGCCGCGGAAACAACCACCGAAAGTGGCAACCTACATAAGCCTTTGGTGTATCTTGCCTCCTAAGAGCGTCTGTATGTAGCTGGAGCCTTGGGTCGTTAAGGCTTCCACAGTGATCTGTGGTGGGTGGGTGGGGGGGGGGGGCCTTGGGCCTTGGGGGTCTCCGCTGGACCTCCAGGAAGTCAGCTTTTGTGGAGTCCCGTGAGTCCTTCCAGGGAGGGAGGCATCCAACCCGAGGGTGGTCTGGAGGGCACCACTCCCACCACTCCCGGGGGCTGGGGCGGGGGGCGGGGTGGGGGCTGCGGCCACGTTCCTGTTCATTCACACAGAATCCGGGGCATGAATGTTCTTAGCAGCTCTGTTCCACACAGCCCCACACTGGAAACCACACAGACGTCCTGCGAGTCCCATCCCTTGCTCATGTCGCCGGGGCTCCGGAGGAGGGCCACTCTGTAAAAGCGGCCGCCAGATGGCGCCCAACGACCGGCGCGGAGGGGTCAGCGGGAGGGAACCGGGTCACCAGCCAGCGAGAGTGCACAGCCTGAGCCCACCGCCGGGTCAGGTCTCTCTCTGTCTCTGTCTCTGTCTCTGTCTCTGTCTCTCTCTGTCTCTGTCTCTGTCTCTGTCTCTCTCTGTCTCTCTCTCTCTCTCTTTCTCTCTGGGCCCGCTTGGGGCGGCCGGGAGGTCACCACGTGAGGCCCCAGGGTGTCCACCTCGGAGCTCCCAGGCAGCACAGGGCAACCCTGGGCGCAGAAGGAGGTGTTGGAAAATCGGCGGGGAGGGGGGTGGGGTGGGTGGGCTTGCCAGGAAGGGGACAGACTCCCCACGTGACTTCTGGGCCGGGCCGGGCGCGGGGCTGCCGGCTGGCTGACGCGGACAGAGGTGGAAAAGTCCCCGGAGATGCCACGGGGCAGGCCGGGGCTGCCGGCCCCCGCTTCCCGGAGCGGCCCGAGCACTTCCCGGGCTCCCGGGAGGACTTAGAAAATCACGGCGGGGTGGGGGGTGGGGGTCGCTGTCAAACCGAAACCATGCACGTCATCAGAGAAGGACCGTGACGACGGAGGAATTGTCCGCAGTCTGTCAGGAATTGTGTGCAGCCTGTCACTTCCGGCCCAGAGGGTCTCTCTAAGGCAGACGGACAGACAGAGCCCACAAGTCGTAGAGGAAAGGACCGAGCCGCTTGGCCGCGGAAAAGTTTACAACACAAAACAGGTCTCCCTCCGCACGGGGCCACAGCAAAGCCCAAAGACGACACACGGGGGGGAGCATGGGTGCAGATGCACGTGTGGTGATAAGAATATGGATTTCAGCAGGGCTTCCCGTCCTCATCAACAAGCAGAAGCACCCAAATGGTGGGGGTTGGGGGGCAGAGACCTCACAGCCATTCCCTCCACAAATCGAGTTCCCCAGGACATCCTCACAGCGCCGTGCTGTGAGTGTGTGTGGGTGTTTAAAATGGAGTAAATGTGGACGTGGAACTGCTCCGTGAAACCAAAATAACAACAGTCGTAGATCTTCTTTGGTCATTTAGAAAATTCTTTTTTTTTTTTTTTTCCCCAGCGGTGCACGTATTTCCCTTCCAAAAAAGAAGAACGGGAAAGGAGATGTTAAAGGCAAGCAGAGAGAGGAAAACTGTTGCAAAACAAAAGCTGAGCTCCCGTCCGAGGGAGGCCTCCTCCATTGGAGGCCTAGGAAATCATTCTGACAAAATGGAGGATCTCTGTCTTTGGTGTCGATTCCCTCAGAGGTCAAGAGAAACATTTTCCAATGTCTTTATCAGGAGGAGACTAGAAGTTAGAGAAAAGTATCCTTTCGGGAGTGAGAAAAACAAATTCTGATTTTGCATCAGCTTCCCTCCGATCTTGAAACTCATTGACTTGATTCCATTCTGTCGACGGAAATAATCCGGAACCAATCTATCCGTGAAAATCGGGGTGCGTTTATTCTGAGCTAAAATGTGAGGACTGTGGCCCGGGGCCTTTCTTCCCGAAGGAAGAGAGGGTGCCCGGGAAGTGGGGTGTACAGAGTGCTTCTAGACCCCCAGAGAGGACGTTTCACATAGGATCGAAAGGTCCCTTGGATGATAGTCGCGAGACTGCTCTGTCGGCACAGCGATCGACAGACACTGCTGGGTGGCAGGTCTGTTGTCTGGGCCTGGGTGGTCACAGGGGAGCCGGATGGTCAAAGGTGAGCGCAACCATCCGCTCCTAGCCTAAGGAAAGATGCCTCTCCTTAAGGAAAGGCCCGAGCACGGGGAAGCTGCTCCTTTCCCTTAAGGGCATTGGTTCTTGCCGTAGGAAATGTGTAAAGCGGATCTACGATGCGATGCGTGCTCGACGGCCACGTCAGGCCCTTTTCGAAAAACACTGTCAGGCCGAATTAGGCCGACACCCAATGGCTTCCTCATAGACTCCCATAGATCCTATCGCTCGCCATTTCTATCTGTCCACTCGTTCCAATTTTAGGCCACTTGACCACGAACAGGCCTTTTTCTCAGATTATTTTCCCCGTGAAACTTTGATCACCTTTTCACAGACAAAACGATCTTTACTTTTTAGGCCCTCTTGCCTGAAGGCAGCCATCTCACTTTCCTTGAACACAAAGATGTTTCCCATATTCACTTTTAGTGGCTTTTTGTTTTGTTTTGTTTTGTTTTGAGGACGATGAGCCCTGAGCTAACTGCTGCCAATCCTCCTCTTTTTGCCGAGGAAGGCTGGCCCTGAGCTCACCTCCGTGCCCATCTTCCTCTATTTCATATGTGGGACGCCTACCACCACGTGGCTCGCCCAGCGGTGCCACGTGCACCCCCGGGATCCGAACTGGCGAACCCCGGGCCGGCGAAGCGGAACAGGCACACTTAACCAGCGCGCCACCGGGCCGGCCTAGTGGCTTTCATCGCATTTGTTAAGTAGATTTTTTAACCCTCACGAACCTTAATTTTGGTGAAAACTAAGAAGCCAGCAATTAGGAACTGTCCTTCCCATGAGCATTCCGTCGCTTGGCCAATGTCTAAACACTTGGCCACTTTTAGAAACATGGGATTTCATAGGTTTAGCTTTTCCTTCGCTTTATTTGATTTCATCTCACTTTAGTTTTTGGGTGAGGAAGATCGGCCCTCACAGAGCTAACGCCTGTTGCCAATCTTCCGTTTTTGTTTTTTTTTCCCCCCCTCCCGATTTTTCTCCCCCAATCCCCCCCATGACATAGTTGTCTATCTTAGTTGAGGGCCCTTCCAGTTGTGGCATGTGGGACGCCGCCTCCACACGGCCCGACGAGCGGTGCCGTGTCCGTGCCGTGCCCGGGATCTGAACCGGCAAAACCCTGGGCCGCCGAAGGGGAGCTTGTGAACTTAACCACTCGGCCACGGGGCCGCCCCTGTCCGTGGACTTTTTTATCACCTGATTTCACCTCGCAAAACTTCAAAGCTTCAAGTTATCAGAGAGGTTTGGGAAGTTGTTTTTATTAATTTAATTAATTTATTTTTCGAGGAAGACGAGCCCCGAGCTGACACCTGCTGCCAATTCTCCTCTTTTTGCCCCGGGAGAGTGATCCCGAGCTAACATCCGTGCCCATCCCCCTCCCCTTGATAGGCGGGACGCTGACCACAGCGTGGCTCGCCAAGCGGCGCCACGTCCGCACCCTGGATCCGAACCTGCGAACCCCTGGCTGACAAAACGGAACGTGCGAACTTAACCGCTGTGCCGCCGGGCTGGCCCTTCGGGAAGTTATTTTCAGGACACGGGCCATAAACTAGAATCACCGCTACAGGTTTATCGGAGCGACATCAGCGTTCGTGGTGGATTGAGTCGTCCCCTCTGTCTCTCCCCTCCAGGGCACAACCAAAGGGACGTCTATCGACCCACCCACCAAGGATTCCCCCCCCCCCCCCCCGCACGGCACAGCAGGATGCCTGAGAGATCCACGCAGCCCTACAGCGGCAAGTCACATTCGCACAGTCAAAATTCAATGGCAGAGACAAAACGTTAAGGTCAGTGAGAGGGAAGAGAATAACCGGCCCAGGAGCAACGGTGTGAAGAACACGGAGAAGACGGGTCCTAGACGCCGGGGTCCCCGGAGCAGCGATTTCATCAGAGGCCCGCAAACGTCCACGATCTCCACACCACGTTTATGGCCGACTGCGTGCGTGGGTCCTTTGGAATCGACCAGGCTACCGTCCGGGCCACTTTGGGACATCGTGTCCAGCTGCCCCGAGCGGTGGAGCTGTCGTTCAAGTGTAAGATGGGGCCCGTCCGGGGAGAGAATGGGGACGGGGAAAGGGAGGCCGCGGGAAGTCACAGAGTCTGAGGTGTTCGGGGGAGACTGACTCTTCTGAAGTGGAGGTGGTAGAAGGAGAGCAGCAGGATTTTTGGATTTTTGTTCCCTCTGTTAGGTATCTGGGTCCGGAGGAGAGTGGGGCGGGGGGGGGGGCGGGTGGTGGTGGTGGTGGTGGGTGTGAGGCTGAGGCGGGGCTGGTGTTTCCTTTCCGAGTCAGGTGGAAGAGCTCCTCCAGTGGAGGTTTTTAGACAAGGGGTCTGGTCTGGCAGGATGGGAGGTTGCGGGTTGAGCCACAGGGGAATCTGTCGTAGCTCAGACTCGGGCCTTTGAAGAAATAGACAGAGAGAGGAGTTTTGCTCTGTCTGTCACCGCAGCCGGCACCTCAGGAGCAACAACAGGAGGCTTCCCGAATGAGTGAAGGGGCAGGAGCCAGCGTGCCCCGTGCCTCTCTCAGCCCTGCGCCGGCAGGGAAGGAAGCAGGCAGGCAGGCCTCAGGGCTACTCCCGTCCTACTGCCCGGTGGTCCCTGTCCCGGCCCCGCCCCCACTCTCCCCCTGACCCTCACCGCTCCCCAGCCCTCTTCTCAGCCAGAGAGGCGATGGGGGGGGGCGGTGCGGTCCCAGAACAAGTTTCCTCTCATCCGCCATCATCTTGCCACCCTGACGACTTGGCCTGAGATCCGGCCTAGGCTGTACCCTGAGATCCGGCCTAGGCTGTACCCGTGTGTGGTTTTCCTGTGGACAAGGGGGCCGGTTCACCATTTCGGAAGAAACCCCTAGCCTTCCACTGCCGAGTCGCCAGCCTGGGAGGGGGGAGGGGGGAGGGGGGAGGGGAGGTCAGGCCCATTCATTCCGATGGGCCTGGCGTCAGGGCTTCATTCAAGTGCAGGAAGCTCTCTCCCATGGCCTCGGGCTTTTTTCCATTGAACGGCTTTCTTCAATTCCCCCACCCTTAGGCCGCAGTCCACCAAGGGCCGGGAGGCAGGGAGGGAAGATGTTGGGGCAGGGTGGCTGTCTGAGAAACTCGCCTCATCTGGGGCAGAAAGAGTGCCCCCCTCCTTTCTCTAACCCTACTAGACTGCTTGAGGATCACGGACGGTTTGGCTCATCGATGAGCCCTGCGTTATGGGCCCGGCAAGCAAACTCCTAACGGGCAACCCGCCGCTCTAGGCGTGTGTGGGTTTTTTGATCTTTCACCTTCAAGTTCGCACGACATCGGTCCGTGTCCCCCGCCCCGGCTTCCCATGGGAAATCCTCCGTCTCTTTCCACAGACTCACTGGCGACTTCACACAGTGCCTGCCTCCTCCTCCTTAGGAAGGAAGGAAGGAAGGAAGGAAGGAAGGAAGGAAGGAAGGAAGGAAGGAAGGGAGGGGCTGACCCCGTGGCCGAGCGGTTGAGTTTGCACGCTCCGCTTCAGCGGCCCGGGGCTTGGAAGGTTCGGATCCTGGGCTCGGACACGGCACCGCTCATCAAACCACGCTGAGGTGGCGTCCCACACGGCAGAACCAGAGGGACCCTCAAAGAGAATATAGAACTAGGTACTGGGGTGCTCTGGGGAGAAGAAGAAGAAGGAGGAGGAATAAAAAGAAAAGAAAAGATTGGCAATGAGCTCGGGTGCCAGTCTTTAAAAAAAAAAAAAAAAAAAGAGGAAGAAAGATGGACAAACAGGAACGAATCCCACTGACGGCACCTCCAAATGGTGGGGGGCAGGGGGGTGGGGGGGGTGGGGAGTGGCATCATCGGGCCAAGGGTGACTCTAAGCGTGATCCCGCGGTTGTGTTATTTGACATTTTATCGAATCGATTTATTATTTTATTTTTGAGGAAGATGAGCCCTGAGCGAACATCTGCCACCAATCCTCCTCTGTCGGCCGAGGAAGACTGGCCCTGAGCTGACATCCGTGCCCATCCCCCTCTACTTTCCAGGTGGGACGCCTGCCACAGCGTGGCTCGCCAAGCGGTGCCGGGTCCTGCGCCCGGGATCCGGACCGGCGAACCCGGGGCCGGCGGAGCAGAACGTGCGAACTTCACCGCCGCGCCACCGGGCCGGCCCCCGGAGTTGTTTTGAAAATCCAGTAAGGGGCTGGCCCCGTGGCCGAGTGGTTAAGTTCGCGCGCTCCGCTGCAGGCAGCCCAGTGTTTCATCGGTTCGTTCGGATCCCGGGCGCGGACACGGCACTGCTCATCAAACCACGCTGAGGCGGCGTCCCACATACCACCGCTAGAAGGACCCACCGCGAAGAACACACAACTACGTACCGGGGGGCTTTGGGGAGAAAAAGGAAAGACAAAAAATAAAATCTTCCAAACTCCAATAAAACTTTGAGTGAAGACGACGAGGAGGATGCGAAACGTATCTCACGCCTCCGAGCCGAGCCGTCCGTTTAGGTTTAGGAAGGGGGACGAGGACCCTTTGTAAGCGACATCCCTTTTTAAGCACCATTCTAAACCACAGAACAGAACTCCCTCTCCTCGACCCGGAGCGAGGAGGTTCCTGGGTGTGTCAGAGAGGGTCACGTCCTCTGCAGCACGAACGAACCGCCAGGGTTCGGCCACGGGAAAGAATTTCTTCCTCTCCAGGGGGACTAAAAGTCACCGACGGCAGCGGGCGTAGGTGCTATCCTTCCCGTCCAGGAAAGGCAGGGAGAACTTCAGCCGTGAAGAGAAGGAGGTCTTCCTCACTCCCCGTTTTGGGAGGGCCCCTTTGGCAGGGGAGTTTTGTCTCCTGATTTCAAGTCAGGAAGAAAAGGGAGAGAGAGAGAGAGAGAGAGAGAGAGAGAGAGAGTGTGTGTCCTTCTCGTGCCAGGTCGGTCTGAGGGGGACCTCCTCTGGTTTCCTCCCTTCCCAGGGAACGCCGTTCGCTCCTTCTTCTAGAAAAAGCTCCCAAAGCACCACCGCCCAGGATGGTCGACCTACGCCCATCGTCCCTCCTTTCCCAATCATTTCTACCGCGACAGAGGGACAGAGGCCCCTGCCCCATCCCCATCCCCACCCCCACCCCCATCGCCTGCCTCCTTGATGGCCAAAGGAGCTGCCTCTGAGAATGGAACGGGGCTTGGAAACCTTCTAGAGGGGTGACTCTCACCTGCCTGCCTGCTGGGAAAAGCACCACGCTGTCCATCGGACTGCTCTTTTGGGCAAACGTAGGCGTGCCACATAGCGATCGACAGCTATGGCGGGGGGGGGGGCGGGGTGGCGTGGTGGTGCCCAGGATCCACGACACGTGACGGCTGCGGAGCACGACAGCCCTAAGACCTTGAGGGAGACGGGGTGGCGCGTGAATCCTTTCGGAACGAGAACGACAGGAAACGTTGACGGGGACGTGTTCTCCTCTCGAGAACACACCAACGCCTCGCACGGTGTCTGACCCGGGGTGCCTCTGACTTTTGTCATCAGAGACGATCCTCTCGACCGCCCCTCACGCTTTGGGGAAAAGGGGAGAGGGACTCGGTAGCACGGGAAAAGCCATCCATCCGCCCTTCCTTTCCGTCTTCACGGCTCCTTCTCGTGGAAAACGAGGAAGCCGTCCGGAGGAACGGAACACTGACCCGGGCCAAAGCGTGGCCCAGCCTTAGCCTCCAAAACCTTCTGCTAAGTGAGAGGTGCCAGACATCCAAGGCGACCTACGTTGCGATTCCACACAGAGGAGAGAGCTAGAACGGTCCAACCCTAGAGGGCGACAGCAGATGGCGGCGGCGGCGGCGGCAGCAGGGGTGGTGGTGATCGTGGTGGGGCAGATCCGGGAGTGGGGCCGTTTTTTCTTTCGGGGGGAGGGGATGGAAACGGAAACCTTCTGGAAATAGATAGCCATGACGGATGCGCCACCTTGGGGAGAGAGACTCCCGAAGGCCACTGGCTTGTGTCCCGTGGAAAGGATGGATTCGGTGGGATGGGAATTCTACCTCCGTGTAGAGCGTGTGGTAAACCACGAGGTAGGTGGGTGGGTGGGTGGGTGGGTGGGTGGCCTCCCTGCCTCGCCTCCACCTAGACGTCCACACACAGAGACCGACGAGGGAGGGAGGGAGGGAGGGAGGGAGGGAGAGAGACAAGACGGACAGAGGCCGAGGCCGAGGCCGAGGCAGTGAGCGAGTAAGTGATCGACCCTGGCCATAGGGATTCCTCAGAGGGCGTCTCTTGGCTCCCCAAACGAAGAATGTGTGTGGAGATCGAGAAAGATCACCGACCTAGGAGAACCAGCAAGACTTCTTCACCCGCCAGAGAGCCGCTGGGCCCCTGCCGTCCCTGCCACCGCCACCCCTACCCCTCGCCTTTGGCAGCGACGCCAACGAAAGGCAGGCAGACGAGTGGGAGAGTCGTGTGGTGGTGTCCCCCAAGGAAGGTGGGTCCATGCCGACGAGCGGTCGTCGGCGTGTGGAAAAGCCAGAGGCGGGCTGACTAGAAGGAGGGCGTCCTGGAGGAAGGGACCAGGGTGTGAGGGAGAGAGGCCTGTTCCTCTTCCCCTGTCGGCCCCAAGTCAGGGGCCCAAAGGAGGAAAGCTGTCCGTTCCTTTCCGACTCGGACGGTTCGGGCGGAACCGACCGATCCCCGCGGCAGCGCAGTCGGGGCTTTCTGGACCAGAACCCCTCTCTCTGTCGCCTTTCGACCACACGCACGCTTTAGAGGCCAAGGGAAAATGGATCGGGTCTCTCTGTCTCTCTCCCTAGAAAACAAGGGGCCAGGGGCCGAGCCCGTGGACGAGCGGTCAAGTATGCGCCCCCCACCCCGGCCCCCGGCTTCGACGGCCCAGGTTTTCACCGGTTCGGATCCTGGGCGCAGCCCCAGACCCAGCATCGCCCTTCAAGCCACGCCGAGGCGGCGTCCCACATAGCAGAAACGCGAAAGACCTACCACTGGAACCTACAACTATGGACGGGACGGGACGGGACGGGGCGGGGCGGGGCGGGGCGGGGGTGGGGGGGGCGGCTTTGGGGAGCAGGAAGAAAGAAAAAATAAAAGAAACACAAGGACGGTCATCGCGATAGTTCTTTCCACTTCCATCCATATGTTAACAGGACCCAAGTTTCCCGACCTCCATTTGGATGTATGTTAACTAAATGGAGAAGCTATTCAAAGGACTCCTCTAAAGAAGTCCACGTTCTTCTTTCTAAATGATAATGAAAATCATTGTCACCACCGCTCTTCCGACCCTCCATGTCCAGACGGCCTCCCGCCCCTCCCCTATCCCCAACTCCCGCCCCGCCCCGCGCCGACCCCCGACCCCGGCATTCTCCACGCCCACCTTTCCCTCTCCACTCCTACCCCCCCGTCCCCCGCCGCCCGGGACACCGCACCCCGCGCCCCCCCCCCCAATCCAGGCCGGGCCACCTGGTCGACCTCCTCGAACACTATATAAGAGGATGCCGGGCAGCAGGTGGCGCCCGACAAGCGGCCTCCTCACAGGCCGGACGGATCAGCCTCGCGGGGGCGGGCGATGGGGAGGCGTTCGTCCAGGTCAGGTCAGGTCGGGGGAGGGAGGATGCCGCGCCGGCCGGCCTGGTGCGTGGCCTGGTCCCGATCCACCCCGCGTCTCGTTTCTCGGGCCGGGACGAGTACAGGCGGGGAGGCCGACTCGGTCACGGAAAGCGGCCTTGGGGAGGTTTTGGCGAACGTCCCTGTCCCGGGGCCGTCTGCCGACTAGGGGACGGAGTCCTCCTCCATGCTCCTTCTCGCCCCCAGTCGGGCGGGTTGTGGGTCGCGCGGTCGACTTGTCCATTTCCCCGGAGGCATCCTGCCTGCCGGGGCTCCCTCCCTCGGGCCGGTGCGAGCGGTCCTCGGGCGGCCCGGGAATTTGGGCCGCAGCGAACGAACGAACGAAGCCCGTCCCTCCTGCGTCGGCACCGATGAGACACAGCCCTGGTGGATGGAGCCGCTTTCCTCGGGTTTCCTTTTGCTTTCGGCCGCTGCTGCCACCAAACCTCCCTAAACGATAGGAATGAAAACGGGAACCGTTGGCATAATAAAAGCGTTTTGGTTGGCGTGTTTCTTGGCTTTTGGGGACTCGAGAGGTATGATGGATGATCTCCGATTGACGTTTGGAAGGTCTATTTCATCCCAGTCGCACGAACCCCGAAAACGTGGCGGCTGGACGAGGGAGGGAGGGAGGGAGGGAGGGAGGGAGGGAGGGAGGCCAACCACGGGATTTCCGCACGACCAGCTGATGGACACGAGCGCCCCGTGAGCCGGGCGGAGGGCAGCCGCCCGGGTCTCGCAGCTACGTGCCCGCGGAACCCTCGGGACTGCGAGAAGCCGGAGCGACCCGCAGCCATGTGGCGCTCGGCGCGGACATCTGGTCGACCCGCGCGCCACGGGACCCGGGGCCCGAGTCCGGGCCGGGCCGCCGGTCGACCCGGCAGGGCGGCTGCCCCGGGGGCCTCGCGGCTGCTCGTCCGCAGCCTCCAGGGAGCCCTCGGGGCTCCGAGAAGGCCGAGCGCCCCGCGGCCCCACGGCCCCGCGGCGCTCGGTGCGGACATCTGGTCGACCCGCTCCCCCCCCCCCCCCCCCGAGACACGGGGGTCGGGTCGCCGGTCGACCCGGCAGGGCGGCGGCCACGGCGGCCTCGCCGCTGCTCGTCCGCCGGGTCGCCGGAGCCCTCGAGCCTCCGAGAAGGCCGAGCGCCCTGCAGTCCCGCGGCGCTCGGCGCGGACATCTGGTCGACCCGCGCGCCGCCGGACCCCGTGGCTACGAGTCCGCGGGGCCTTCGGAGCCGACAGAGGGCCGGGAGCGCACCCAGAGCACCCAGAGCACCCAGAGCAGCGGGACCCGGCCCCGAGCGCCGCGGACATCTGGTCGACCCGCGCGCCCCGGTCCGGGGACCAAGTCCGGGCCGGACAGCTGGTCGACCCGGCAGGGCGTCGGCCACCTGGGAGCCGCACCCACGAGTCCGCGGGGTCTCTGGAGCCGACGGAGGCCGGGGAGCCCACCCAGGCCGCCGAGAGCCCCGCGTCCCCGCGGCGCTCGGCGC
>NW_027225030.1:27500-57500 GCF_041296235.1 Equus asinus
CCCGGCCGGTGGGCGGCGCGGCCAGGCGTCTGCCCGGGCGGGGGAGCACCGGGGGCAGCGGGGAGCGCGGCGCGCGCCTCGACGGAGGGAGCACGGGCTCGCGGGAAGGCTCCCGGGGACGGCCTCGGGCGCGGACGGGCCACCAGGAAAACACACGCGGGATCCCACCGCCAACGACACGCGAGGGCGGTCCCACGACGCCTGGGACGCCGGCCGGCCTCAGCCACCCCTCGGCCTCCCGCGGGCCCGGCCCCACCGCCGGGGCCTACGTGAGGCGCCCCCGCCGCCGGGGGCCGCCCCGTCCACCCAGCCACCCGTCTGCCTGTCTGGTCTGCTCCGGGGCCCACGTCCCGAGGGAACGCGCCCGAGAGCGGCGGCGGCCCCCACCCATGCCCGCACGCCACCACCGGCTGCGGCTCGGGACGGGAGCGAGCGGAGAGCCAGCCGCTCGCGGCGGGGCGGAGCCCGGACGGGGCCGGGCCCTCTCCCCGCCCCAGCGCGCGACGGGAGAACCACGCGCACGCTCGCGCACACGCGCGGCCCCGCGCCCGACGACGGCCCGGCCGGGCGTGACCCTCCCCCGACTCGGAGGGGGGAGGCGCCGGCCGCGGTAGGCAAAGAGCAGCTCTGCCCACGCGCCACGGTGGTGGCGTCCGTGGCTACTACGCGCAAAGGAGGGGCGGCGGCTGGGGGGTCCGGTACCCCAAGGCACCCTCTCGGATCGCTAGAGAAGGCTTTCTCACCGAGGGCGTGTCGCCCCCGCCCATCGTCCGCCATCGGGCCCACCAAGGCGCTTACAGACACCATGGCCACGCAATGCAGGAGGGGTCTGCGGTAGAGGTAAGGCCTAGAGCAAGTCGGAGCGTCCGTGGTCAGGGCCGCGAGCCCGCGCTGCCCCGGGCTCGCCATCTCTGGCCACACTGGGCTTAGCTAGGGATCTACAAGGCCCCTGTGCGGCTCCCAAGTCAGTGCCTCCCCTCAGGCCGAGAGACCAAGGGAGGCAGAGACTGGGACGGAGGTGCCGATCAAACAGCACCTCCCAACCAAAGAGCCAGCGCCACGCCGCTGGCTCGGCCCGCCACGGTCACTCCCACACCCGCGGGGAAACCCCAGCAAGGGGAACGCGCGGGCACGCGCCCGAGCCTGCCCGCCCCCACACGGCACGCCGTGGGGGGCGACGAGGCACCCGTCCCCCCCGAGGGGGACGAGGGGCACGCCTCCCTTACCGACTCGACCCCCCCGCTCCTCAGACACACCAGCGCAGTGGTTACCTGAGGAGGCCGACGGGAACAGGGAACGACACCGCCACTCGGCCTCGGGCGCCTGAGGGACGACCTGGAACGCTCCAGGGGCACCGCCAACGGCCTGGGGAACGCGCTCACGCGCCCGGGAAGGCGCGCGGCGCGGCGGCAACACGGCCCGCCCCACCGCGGGGACGGCCGCCCGCGAGACACAGCCAAGAGGCACAGGCAGAGCATCCGCCGCGTCACGGAGACCCCGACACCGCCCACGCCACGAGGCACGGGGCGGGGGAGCGAGGTCGGGCCGGATTCCGCACCCCTGCCGCCTCCCACACGCCACTCGCAGCGGGGGAGAACGGGCGAGGGGACCCGCGGGCAGAGCGAGAAGAGCGGTCCCGTTCGCCATGAACGTCCGTCCCTCGTCTGGCACGGCTTAGGCCCGGCCCGGGAGAGCACAGCATCACCACATCGGTCGGCAGCATAACGCGAGGGACCCCCGAGCAAGGGAAGGCCGGCGAGGACAGCGAGCGGAGGAGCCTGCTTCAGCCTCACCGACCCCTCTCCTCCTCCAGCAAGCGCGGGCGACGACCCCAGGACGAGAACGCCTGACACGCACTGGCACGGAGCCGGTGGGATGGGGTAAGTCGCGACCGCACCCGGGTGCCGGCGGCAGGGAGTGCACGTGGTAGAGGACCCCGCGCCCCTAACCCCGCCGCCCTCGGGTACCAGAGACCGGAGGTGGCACCACGGTCGTGGGGGCGCCTGGAACGCACAAGAGCCGGCGCGCAGGCCCCAGCGGGCGGCTCAAGCGGCGGGGGTGGAAACGGGCGTCCGGTTCTCGGCCAGAGCCCGGAGCCCTCCCCGCACACGCATCCAGGCACCCGGAAGCTCTCGGGCGACTGTCACCCGAGCAGAGCGTGTCAGCACTTATCTGGCGGCACAAAACCACCCATTCGGGGGCAAGAATCGCCGCGCCCGGAGACGGGGCCCACCCACGGATCACCAGGGGAACCCCTGGATCACGGCCACGGCCACCAGACCCCAAGCACGACCCCATCGCCACCAGGCCCGGAGCTCCCGGGGCCATCTGGTCGACCCCAGAAGCGTGGCGGCAGGGGGAGCCGGGGACAGCCTCCCCGGGCCGCCCGCGCGGGCCGGGACCGGTCGGTCCCTCCCTCTGAGTCGCCGGGTCAGGACTTAGAAAAGAATTCCGCGGAGGCGCCTCCGGCGACCGGGCCCGGGGCGGGACCGTGGCTCCCGTCCCTCAGCCGGGGCTCCACCTACGCCTCGAGCCGGCCCCCTCCCGCCTCCGGACAAAGACGCGACCCGCGAAACTCGGAGAGAGAAGTCCGGTCCGACGGCCCGGACCCACCCCGGGCACGCGTCCGGGCCGGGGACGCCCTCCCCGGCCCGCCCTCGAGGGCTCCCGGGGCCGGTCCACGCTCTTCTCCAGGGCGGGACTTGGAAAAAAAAACTGCCACGGAGGAGGAGGCATCCGAGGACCGGGCCCGGTCCCCACCGCCAGAGCCGGTCGACTCGGAAGACCAGTGGGGAAAAGGCCAGCCCGGCGGCCGAGCCCGTCGCGCCCTCCACGGGCCTCCCCCGCAAGGCCCCGGCCGGTCGCCCACCTCCGGAGCGGGGCGCGGAAAGGGGATCGGCGACGCGGAAGGCCCGACCACCGGGCCGCCCTCGGGACGACGGCCGGGCACGGGACGAGCTCCCTCGCCCGTTCCCCCGCGGCGGCCCCCCACCCCCTCCCGGGGACGGAGGGGCACCGGCGGCTGCTGGTCGACCCGTCCGGGAGGCCCCACACCCCGGCCGGCACCGGGCGGCGCGGCGACAGCCACCTCCCTCAGTAGCCTGCACCTCCAATCTCCGGCGAGCGGGCGTCGCGCTCACGCCCCGGCGCCACCGGGCCAGATCCCGCCAGCGACGCCGGCCTCCCGGGACTCTGCCTCGGTCACCGCGGCCGAGTCCCGTCCCTTGGCCCGCGTCGCCGGAGCTCCGGAGGAAAGAGACGATATAAAAGCGGCCGCCAGGTGGCACCCGGCGACCGACGACCGCCTCAGCGGGACGGAGCCGGAGCGCGGGCCCGCCGGGGAGCACAGCCGGGCCGCCGGGCCGCCCGATCCCGTCCCGGAGCCCCCTCGGACCCAGCCTCCCGGCCCAGTGCGGCCCCGGGGCGTCCGCCCGCGGGCTCCCGGCCGCCAAGGCGCAGCCCCAGCCGCAGGAGGGGGACTCGGAAAAGGTTTCTCGGGCGATCACCGGGAAGGGGAAGGGGAGAGTTCCCCCCAGAGAGGCCAGGGGGCGGCCCGGGCCGGGCTGGGCCGGTGCGGCCGGGAGGCCGCCGCTTCCCGGAGCGGCTGGAGCGCCCCCGGGGTTCCCGGGAGGACTTAGAAAATCAGGGCGGGCGGGGACGGTCAAACCGAAACCAGGCACGTCATCCGAGAAGGACCGTGATGACGGGAGGAGGAAAGCTTTCCAGTCCAGAGGGCCTGTCGAAGGCAGGCGGAGAGTCTACCCGCTGAAACTGACGAAGATGGGCAAAAGAAGCTAGCTCAGGCGCCGACATTTAAGGAAATAAAAAAAAAAAGCACGAGGGCGTGGAGAAATGGGGAAAAATCAACACTGAGAAATCTACCCTCTGAAACCGACGAAGATGGGCAACAGGGGCTAGCTCAGGTGGCAATTTTTAAGGAAAAATGAAAGGAAGTGCGTGGAGACCTGGGGAAAAAGCAACACGGAGAAATCTACCCTCTAGAACTGAGAAAGAAGCGCAACAGAGGCTAGCTCAGGTGGCAATCTTTAAGCAAAAAAAATAAGATAAAAAAATACAATGGCGAGGAGACCCGGTCAAAAAGCAACCCTGAAAAAGGTACCCTCTGAAACTGAGGAAGCAGGGCAACAGTGCCTAGCTCAGGTGACAATCTTTAAGCAAAAGAAACACACAAGGGCGTGGGGAGCTGGCGAAAAGGCAACACTGAGAAATCCACCCTCTGAAACGGACGAAGATGGGCAACAGAGGCTAGCTCAGGTGGCAATCTTTAAGCAAAAGAAACACACAAGGGCGTGGAGACCTGGGGAAAAAGCAACACGGAGAAATCCACCCTCTGAAACTGAGGAAGATGGGCAAGAGAGGCTACCTCAGGTGGCAATCCTTAAGCAAAAACAAAGCACAAAGGCGTGGAGCCCTGGGGGCAAAGCAACCCTGAAATATCTACCCTCTGAAACTGAGGAACATGGGCAAGAGAGGCTAGCTCAGGTGGCAATCGTTAAGCAAAAACAAAACACAAAGGCGTGGAGACCTGGGGAAAAAGCAACCCTGAAATATCTACCCTCTGAAACTGAGGAAGATGGGCAAGAGAGGCTGGCTTCAGGTGGCAATCTTTAAGCAAAAGAAACACACAAGGGCGTGGGGAGCTGGGGAAAAGGCAACACTGAGAAATCCACCCTCTGAAACGGACGAAGATGGGCAACAGAGGCTAGCTCAGGTGGCAATCGTTAAGCAAAAACAAAACCCAAAGGCGTGGAGACCTGGGGAAAAAGCAACCCTGAAATATCTACCCTCTGAAACTGAGGAAGATGGGCAAGAGAGGCTGGCTTCAGGTGGCAATCTTTAAGCAAAAGAAACACACAAGGGCGTGGGGAGCTGGGGAAAAGGCAACACTGAGAAATCCACCCTCTGAAACGGACGAAGATGGGCAACAGAGGCTAGCTCAGGTGGCAATCGTTAAGCAAAAGAAACACACAAGGGCGTGGAGGCCTGGGGAAAAAGCAACACGGAGAAATCCACCCTCTGAAACTGAGGGACATGGGCAAAAGAAGCTAGCTCAGGTTGCAACCTTTAAGCAGAAAAAAAACACAAGGGCGTGCAGACCTGGCAAAAAAGCCACAGTGAGAAATCTACCCTCTGAAACCGACGAAGATGGACAACAGAGGCTAGCTCAGGTGGCAATTTTTAAGGAAAAATAAAAGGAAGTGCGTGGAGACCTGGGGAAAAAGCAACACGGAGAAATCTACCCTCTAGAACTGAGAAAGAAGCGCAACAGAGGCTAGCTCAGGTGGCAATCTTTAAGCAAAAAAAATAAGATAAAAAAATACAATGGCG
Organism: Equus asinus; assembly: GCF_041296235.1. Taxonomy (NCBI): domain Eukaryota; kingdom Metazoa; phylum Chordata; class Mammalia; order Perissodactyla; family Equidae; genus Equus; species Equus asinus. The sequence goes on from NW_027225030.1 coordinate 32,850, forward strand.
AGGAGACCCGGTCAAAAAGCAACCCTGAAAAAGGTACCCTCTGAAACTGAGGAAGCAGGGCAACAGTGCCTAGCTCAGGTGACAATCTTTAAGCAAAAGAAACACACAAGGGCGTGGGGAGCTGGCGAAAAGGCAACACTGAGAAATCCACCCTCTGAAACGGACGAAGATGGGCAACAGAGGCTAGCTCAGGTGGCAATCTTTAAGCAAAAGAAACACACAAGGGCGTGGAGACCTGGGGAAAAAGCAACACGGAGAAATCCACCCTCTGAAACTGAGGAAGATGGGCAAGAGAGGCTACCTCAGGTGGCAATCCTTAAGCAAAAACAAAGCACAAAGGCGTGGAGCCCTGGGGACAAAGCAACCCTGAAATATCTACCCTCTGAAACTGAGGAACATGGGCAAGAGAGGCTAGCTCAGGTGGCAATCGTTAAGCAAAAACAAAACACAAAGGCGTGGAGACCTGGGGAAAAAGCAACCCTGAAATATCTACCCTCTGAAACTGAGGAAGATGGGCAAGAGAGGCTGGCTTCAGGTGGCAATCTTTAAGCAAAAGAAACACACAAGGGCGTGGAGGCCTGGGGAAAAAGCAACACGGAGAAATCCACCCTCTGAAACTGAGGGACATGGGCAAAAGAAGCTAGCTCAGGTTGCAACCTTTAAGCAGAAAAAAAACACAAGGGCGTGCAGACCTGGCAAAAAAGCAACAGTGAGAAATCTACCCTCTGAAACCGACGAAGATGGACAACAGAGGCTAGCTCAGGTGGCAATTTTTAAGGAAAAATAAAAGGAAGTGCGTGGAGACCTGGGGAAAAAGCAACACGGAGAAATCTACCCTCTAGAACTGAGAAAGAAGCGCAACAGAGGCTAGCTCAGGTGGCAATCTTTAAGCAAAAAAAATAAGATAAAAAAATACAATGGCGAGGAGACCCGGTCAAAAAGCAACCCTGAAAAAGGTACCCTCTGAAACTGAGGAAGCAGGGCAACAGTGCCTAGCTCAGGTGACAATCTTTAAGCAAAAGAAACACACAAGGGCGTGGGGAGCTGGCGAAAAGGCAACACTGAGAAATCCACCCTCTGAAACGGACGAAGATGGGCAACAGAGGCTAGCTCAGGTGGCAATCGTTAAGCAAAAGAAACACACAAGGGCGTGGAGACCTGGGGAAAAAGCAACACGGAGAAATCCACCCTCTGAAACTGAGGAAGATGGGCAAGAGAGGCTACCTCAGGTGGCAATCCTTAAGCAAAAACAAAGCACAAAGGCGTGGAGCCCTGGGGACAAAGCAACCCTGAAATATCTACCCTCTGAAACTGAGGAACATGGGCAAGAGAGGCTAGCTCAGGTGGCAATCGTTAAGCAAAAACAAAACACAAAGGCGTGGAGACCTGGGGAAAAAGCAACCCTGAAATATCTACCCTCTGAAACTGAGGAAGATGGGCAAGAGAGGCTGGCTTCAGGTGGCAATCTTTAAGCAAAAGAAACACACAAGGGCGTGGAGGCCTGGGGAAAAAGCAACACGGAGAAATCCACCCTCTGAAACTGAGGGACATGGGCAAAAGAAGCTAGCTCAGGTTGCAACCTTTAAGCAGAAAAAAAACACAAGGGCGTGCAGACCTGGCAAAAAAGCCACAGTGAGAAATCTACCCTCTGAAACCGACGAAGATGGACAACAGAGGCTAGCTCAGGTGGCAATTTTTAAGGAAAAATAAAAGGAAGTGCGTGGAGACCTGGGGAAAAAGCAACACGGAGAAATCTACCCTCTAGAACTGAGAAAGAAGCGCAACAGAGGCTAGCTCAGGTGGCAATCTTTAAGCAAAAAAAATAAGATAAAAAAATACAATGGCGAGGAGACCCGGTCAAAAAGCAACCCTGAAAAAGGTACCCTCTGAAACTGAGGAAGCAGGGCAACAGTGCCTAGCTCAGGTGACAATCTTTAAGCAAAAGAAACACACAAGGGCGTGGGGAGCTGGCGAAAAGGCAACACTGAGAAATCCACCCTCTGAAACGGACGAAGATGGGCAACAGAGGCTAGCTCAGGTGGCAATCTTTAAGCAAAAGAAACACACAAGGGCGTGGAGACCTGGGGAAAAAGCAACACGGAGAAATCCACCCTCTGAAACTGAGGAAGATGGGCAAGAGAGGCTACCTCAGGTGGCAATCCTTAAGCAAAAACAAAGCACAAAGGCGTGGAGCCCTGGGGACAAAGCAACCCTGAAATATCTACCCTCTGAAACTGAGGAACATGGGCAAGAGAGGCTAGCTCAGGTGGCACTCGTTAAGCAAAAACAAAACACAAAGGCGTGGAGACCTGGGGAAAAAGCAACCCTGAAATATCTACCCTCTGAAACTGAGGAAGATGGGCAAGAGAGGCTGGCTTCAGGTGGCAAACGTTAAGCAAAAGAAACACACAAGGGCGTGGAGACCTGGGGAAACAGCAACACGGAGATATCGACCCTCTGAAACTCAGGAAGATGGGCAAGAGAGGCTAGCTCAGGTGGCAATCGTTAAGCAAAAACAAAACCCAAAGGCGTGGAGACCTGGGGAAAAAGCAACCCTGAAATATCTACCCTCTGAAACTGAGGAAGATGGGCAAGAGAGGCTGGCTTCAGGTGGCAATCTTTAAGCAAAAGAAACACACAAGGGCGTGGGGAGCTGGGGAAAAGGCAACACTGAGAAATCCACCCTCTGAAACGGACGAAGATGGGCAACAGAGGCTAGCTCAGGTGGCAATCGTTAAGCAAAAGAAACACACAAGGGCGTGGAGGCCTGGGGAAAAAGCAACACGGAGAAATCCACCCTCTGAAACTGAGGGACATGGGCAAAAGAAGCTAGCTCAGGTTGCAACCTTTAAGCAGAAAAAAAACACAAGGGCGTGCAGACCTGGCAAAAAAGCCACAGTGAGAAATCTACCCTCTGAAACCGACGAAGATGGACAACAGAGGCTAGCTCAGGTGGCAATTTTTAAGGAAAAATAAAAGGAAGTGCGTGGAGACCTGGGGAAAAAGCAACACGGAGAAATCTACCCTCTAGAACTGAGAAAGAAGCGCAACAGAGGCTAGCTCAGGTGGCAATCTTTAAGCAAAAAAAATAAGATAAAAAAATACAATGGCGAGGAGACCCGGTCAAAAAGCAACCCTGAAAAAGGTACCCTCTGAAACTGAGGAAGCAGGGCAACAGTGCCTAGCTCAGGTGACAATCTTTAAGCAAAAGAAACACACAAGGGCGTGGGGAGCTGGCGAAAAGGCAACACTGAGAAATCCACCCTCTGAAACGGACGAAGATGGGCAACAGAGGCTAGCTCAGGTGGCAATCGTTAAGCAAAAGAAACACACAAGGGCGTGGAGGCCTGGGGAAAAAGCAACACGGAGAAATCCACCCTCTGAAACTGAGGGACATGGGCAAAAGAAGCTAGCTCAGGTTGCAACCTTTAAGCAGAAAAAAAACACAAGGGCGTGCAGACCTGGCAAAAAAGCCACAGTGAGAAATCTACCCTCTGAAACCGACGAAGATGGACAACAGAGGCTAGCTCAGGTGGCAATTTTTAAGGAAAAATAAAAGGAAGTGCGTGGAGACCTGGGGAAAAAGCAACACGGAGAAATCCACCCTCTGAAACTGAGGAAGATGGGCAAGAGAGGCTACCTCAGGTGGCAATCCTTAAGCAAAAACAAAGCACAAAGGCGTGGAGCCCTGGGGACAAAGCAACCCTGAAATATCTACCCTCTGAAACTGAGGAACATGGGCAAGAGAGGCTAGCTCAGGTGGCAATCGTTAATCAAAAACAAAACACAAAGGCGTGGAGACCTGGGTAAAAAGCAACCCTGAAATATCTACCCTCTGAAACTGAGGAAGATGGGCAAGAGAGGCTGGCTTCAGGTGGCAATCTTTAAGCAAAAGAAACACACAAGGGCGTGGGGAGCTGGGGAAAAGGCAACACTGAGAAATCCACCCTCTGAAACGGACGAAGATGGGCAACAGAGGCTAGCTCAGGTGGCAATCGTTAAGCAAAAGAAACACACAAGGGCGTGGAGGCCTGGGGAAAAAGCAACACGGAGAAATCCACCCTCTGAAACTGAGGGACATGGGCAAAAGAAGCTAGCTCAGGTTGCAACCTTTAAGCAGAAAAAAAACACAAGGGCGTGCAGACCTGGCAAAAAAGCCACAGTGAGAAATCTACCCTCTGAAACCGACGAAGATGGACAACAGAGGCTAGCTCAGGTGGCAATTTTTAAGGAAAAATAAAAGGAAGTGCGTGGAGACCTGGGGAAAAAGCAACACGGAGAAATCTACCCTCTAGAACTGAGAAAGAAGCGCAACAGAGGCTAGCTCAGGTGGCAATCTTTAAGCAAAAAAAATAAGATAAAAAAATACAATGGCGAGGAGACACGGTGAAAAAGCAACCCTGAAAAAGGTACCCTCTGAAACTGAGGAAGCAGGGCAACAGTGCCTAGCTCAGGTGACAATCTTTAAGCAAAAGAAACACACAAGGGCGTGGGGAGCTGGCGAAAAGGCAACACTGAGAAATCCACCCTCTGAAACGGACGAAGATGGGCAACAGAGGCTAGCTCAGGTGGCAATCTTTAAGCAAAAGAAACACACAAGGGCGTGGAGACCTGGGGAAAAAGCAACACGGAGAAATCCACCCTCTGAAACTGAGGAAGATGGGCAAGAGAGGCTACCTCAGGTGGCAATCCTTAAGCAAAAACAAAGCACAAAGGCGTGGAGCCCTGGGGACAAAGCAACCCTGAAATATCTACCCTCTGAAACTGAGGAAGATGGGCAAGAGAGGCTGTCTTCAGGTGGCAATCTTTAAGCAAAAGAAACACACAAGGGCGTGGGGAGCTGGGGAAAAGGCAACACTGAGAAATCCACCCTCTGAAACGGACGAAGATGGGCAACAGAGGCTAGCTCAGGTGGCAATCGTTAAGCAAAAGAAACACACAAGGGCGTGGAGGCCTGGGGAAAAAGCAACACGGAGAAATCCACCCTCTGAAACTGAGGGACATGGGCAAAAGAAGCTAGCTCAGGTTGCAACCTTTAAGCAGAAAAAAAACACAAGGGCGTGCAGACCTGGCAAAAAAGCCACAGTGAGAAATCTACCCTCTGAAACCGACGAAGATGGACAACAGAGGCTAGCTCAGGTGGCAATTTTTAAGGAAAAATAAAAGGAAGTGCGTGGAGACCTGGGGAAAAAGCAACACGGAGAAATCTACCCTCTAGAACTGAGAAAGAAGCGCAACAGAGGCTAGCTCAGGTGGCAATCTTTAAGCAAAAAAAATAAGATAAAAAAATACAATGGCGAGGAGACCCGGTCAAAAAGCAACCCTGAAAAAGGTACCCTCTGAAACTGAGGAAGCAGGGCAACAGTGCCTAGCTCAGGTGAAAATCTTTAAGCAAAAGAAACACACAAGGGCGTGGGGAGCTGGCGAAAAGGCAACACTGAGAAATCCACCCTCTGAAACGGACGAAGATGGGCAACAGAGGCTAGCTCAGGTGGCAATCTTTAAGCAAAAGAAACACACAAGGGCGTGGAGACCTGGGGAAAAAGCAACACGGAGAAATCCACCCTCTGAAACTGAGGAAGATGGGCAAGAGAGGCTACCTCAGGTGGCAATCCTTAAGCAAAAACAAAGCACAAAGGCGTGGAGCCCTGGGGACAAAGCAACCCTGAAATATCTACCCTCTGAAACTGAGGAACATGGGCAAGAGAGGCTAGCTCAGGTGGCAATCGTTAAGCAAAAACAAAACACAAAGGCGTGGAGACCTGGGGAAAAAGCAACCCTGAAATATCTACCCTCTGAAACTGAGGAAGATGGGCAAGAGAGGCTGGCTTCAGGTGGCAATCTTTAAGCAAAAGAAACACACAAGGGCGTGGAGGCCTGGGGAAAAAGCAACACGGAGAAATCCACCCTCTGAAACTGAGGGACATGGGCAAAAGAAGCTAGCTCAGGTTGCAACCTTTAAGCAGAAAAAAAACACAAGGGCGTGCAGACCTGGCAAAAAAGCAACAGTGAGAAATCTACCCTCTGAAACCGACGAAGATGGACAACAGAGGCTAGCTCAGGTGGCAATTTTTAAGGAAAAATAAAAGGAAGTGCGTGGAGACCTGGGGAAAAAGCAACACGGAGAAATCTACCCTCTAGAACTGAGAAAGAAGCGCAACAGAGGCTAGCTCAGGTGGCAATCTTTAAGCAAAAAAAATAAGATAAAAAAATACAATGGCGAGGAGACCCGGTCAAAAAGCAACCCTGAAAAAGGTACCCTCTGAAACTGAGGAAGCAGGGCAACAGTGCCTAGCTCAGGTGACAATCTTTAAGCAAAAGAAACACACAAGGGCGTGGGGAGCTGGCGAAAAGGCAACACTGAGAAATCCACCCTCTGAAACGGACGAAGATGGGCAACAGAGGCTAGCTCAGGTGGCAATCCTTAAGCAAAAACAAAGCACAAAGGCGTGGAGCCCTGGGGACAAAGCAACCCTGAAATATCTACCCTCTGAAACTCAGGAAGATGGGCAAGAGAGGCTACCTCAGGTGGCAATCGTTAAGCAAAAACAAAACCCAAAGGCGTGGAGACCTGGGGAAAAAGCAACCCTGAAATATCTACCCTCTGAAACTGAGGAAGATGGGCAAGAGAGGCTGTCTTCAGGTGGCAATCTTTAAGCAAAAGAAACACACAAGGGCGTGGGGAGCTGGGGAAAAGGCAACACTGAGAAATCCACCCTCTGAAACGGACGAAGATGGGCAACAGAGGCTAGCTCAGGTGGCAATCGTTAAGCAAAAGAAACACACAAGGGCGTGGAGGCCTGGGGAAAAAGCAACACGGAGAAATCCACCCTCTGAAACTGAGGGACATGGGCAAAAGAAGCTAGCTCAGGTTGCAACCTTTAAGCAGAAAAAAAACACAAGGGCGTGCAGACCTGGCAAAAAAGCCACAGTGAGAAATCTACCCTCTGAAACCGACGAAGATGGACAACAGAGGCTAGCTCAGGTGGCAATTTTTAAGGAAAAATAAAAGGAAGTGCGTGGAGACCTGGGGAAAAAGCAACACGGAGAAATCTACCCTCTAGAACTGAGAAAGAAGCGCAACAGAGGCTAGCTCAGGTGGCAATCTTTAAGCAAAAAAAATAAGATAAAAAAATACAATGGCGAGGAGACACGGTGAAAAAGCAACCCTGAAAAAGGTACCCTCTGAAACTGAGGAAGCAGGGCAACAGTGCCTAGCTCAGGTGACAATCTTTAAGCAAAAGAAACACACAAGGGCGTGGGGAGCTGGCGAAAAGGCAACACTGAGAAATCCACCCTCTGAAACGGACGAAGATGGGCAACAGAGGCTAGCTCAGGTGGCAATCTTTAAGCAAAAGAAACACACAAGGGCGTGGAGACCTGGGGAAAAAGCAACACGGAGAAATCCACCCTCTGAAACTGAGGAAGATGGGCAAGAGAGGCTACCTCAGGTGGCAATCCTTAAGCAAAAACAAAGCACAAAGGCGTGGAGCCCTGGGGACAAAGCAACCCTGAAATATCTACCCTCTGAAACTGAGGAAGATGGGCAAGAGAGGCTGTCTTCAGGTGGCAATCTTTAAGCAAAAGAAACACACAAGGGCGTGGGGAGCTGGGGAAAAGGCAACACTGAGAAATCCACCCTCTGAAACGGACGAAGATGGGCAACAGAGGCTAGCTCAGGTGGCAATCGTTAAGCAAAAGAAACACACAAGGGCGTGGAGGCCTGGGGAAAAAGCAACACGGAGAAATCCACCCTCTGAAACTGAGGGACATGGGCAAAAGAAGCTAGCTCAGGTTGCAACCTTTAAGCAGAAAAAAAACACAAGGGCGTGCAGACCTGGCAAAAAAGCCACAGTGAGAAATCTACCCTCTGAAACCGACGAAGATGGACAACAGAGGCTAGCTCAGGTGGCAATTTTTAAGGAAAAATAAAAGGAAGTGCGTGGAGACCTGGGGAAAAAGCAACACGGAGAAATCTACCCTCTAGAACTGAGAAAGAAGCGCAACAGAGGCTAGCTCAGGTGGCAATCTTTAAGCAAAAAAAATAAGATAAAAAAATACAATGGCGAGGAGACCCGGTCAAAAAGCAACCCTGAAAAAGGTACCCTCTGAAACTGAGGAAGCAGGGCAACAGTGCCTAGCTCAGGTGACAATCTTTAAGCAAAAGAAACACACAAGGGCGTGGGGAGCTGGCGAAAAGGCAACACTGAGAAATCCACCCTCTGAAACGGACGAAGATGGGCAACAGAGGCTAGCTCAGGTGGCAATCTTTAAGCAAAAGAAACACACAAGGGCGTGGAGACCTGGGGAAAAAGCAACACGGAGAAATCCACCCTCTGAAACTGAGGAAGATGGGCAAGAGAGGCTACCTCAGGTGGCAATCCTTAAGCAAAAACAAAGCACAAAGGCGTGGAGCCCTGGGGACAAAGCAACCCTGAAATATCTACCCTCTGAAACTGAGGAACATGGGCAAGAGAGGCTAGCTCAGGTGGCAATCGTTAAGCAAAAACAAAACACAAAGGCGTGGAGACCTGGGGAAAAAGCAACCCTGAAATATCTACCCTCTGAAACTGAGGAAGATGGGCAAGAGAGGCTGGCTTCAGGTGGCAATCTTTAAGCAAAAGAAACACACAAGGGCGTGGAGGCCTGGGGAAAAAGCAACACGGAGAAATCCACCCTCTGAAACTGAGGGACATGGGCAAAAGAAGCTAGCTCAGGTTGCAACCTTTAAGCAGAAAAAAAACACAAGGGCGTGCAGACCTGGCAAAAAAGCAACAGTGAGAAATCTACCCTCTGAAACCGACGAAGATGGACAACAGAGGCTAGCTCAGGTGGCAATTTTTAAGGAAAAATAAAAGGAAGTGCGTGGAGACCTGGGGAAAAAGCAACACGGAGAAATCTACCCTCTAGAACTGAGAAAGAAGCGCAACAGAGGCTAGCTCAGGTGGCAATCTTTAAGCAAAAAAAATAAGATAAAAAAATACAATGGCGAGGAGACCCGGTGAAAAAGCAACCCTGAAAAAGGTACCCTCTGAAACTGAGGAAGCAGGGCAACAGTGCCTAGCTCAGGTGACAATCTTTAAGCAAAAGAAACACACAAGGGCGTGGGGAGCTGGCGAAAAGGCAACACTGAGAAATCCACCCTCTGAAACGGACGAAGATGGGCAACAGAGGCTAGCTCAGGTGGCAATCTTTAAGCAAAAGAAACACACAAGGGCGTGGAGACCTGGGGAAAAAGCAACACGGAGAAATCCACCCTCTGAAACTGAGGAAGATGGGCAAGAGAGGCTACCTCAGGTGGCAATCCTTAAGCAAAAACAAAGCACAAAGGCTTGGAGCCCTGGGGACAAAGCAACCCTGAAATATCTACCCTCTGAAACTCAGGAAGATGGGCAAGAGAGGCTACCTCAGGTGGCAATCGTTAAGCAAAAACAAAACCCAAAGGCGTGGAGACCTGGGGAAAAAGCAACCCTGAAATATCTACCCTCTGAAACTGAGGAAGATGGGCAAGAGAGGCTGGCTTCAGGTGGCAATCTTTAAGCAAAAGAAACACACAAGGGCGTGGGGAGCTGGGGAAAAGGCAACACTGAGAAATCCACCCTCTGAAACGGACGAAGATGGGCAACAGAGGCTAGCTCAGGTGGCAATCGTTAAGCAAAAGAAACACACAAGGGCGTGGAGGCCTGGGGAAAAAGCAACACGGAGAAATCCACCCTCTGAAACTGAGGGACATGGGCAAAAGAAGCTAGCTCAGGTTGCAACCTTTAAGCAGAAAAAAAACACAAGGGCGTGCAGACCTGGCAAAAAAGCCACAGTGAGAAATCTACCCTCTGAAACCGACGAAGATGGACAACAGAGGCTAGCTCAGGTGGCAATTTTTAAGGAAAAATAAAAGGAAGTGCGTGGAGACCTGGGGAAAAAGCAACACGGAGAAATCTACCCTCTAGAACTGAGAAAGAAGCGCAACAGAGGCTAGCTCAGGTGGCAATCTTTAAGCAAAAAAAATAAGATAAAAAAATACAATGGCGAGGAGACCCGGTGAAAAAGCAACCCTGAAAAAGGTACCCTCTGAAACTGAGGAAGCAGGGCAACAGTGCCTAGCTCAGGTGACAATCTTTAAGCAAAAGAAACACACAAGGGCGTGGGGAGCTGGCGAAAAGGCAACACTGAGAAATCCACCCTCTGAAACGGACGAAGATGGGCAACAGAGGCTAGCTCAGGTGGCAATCTTTAAGCAAAAGAAACACAGAAGGGCGTGGAGACATGGGGAAAAAGCAACACGGAGAAATCCACCCTCTGAAACTGAGGAAGATGGGCAAGAGAGGCTACCTCAGGTGGCAATCCTTAAGCAAAAACAAAGCACAAAGGCGTGGAGCCCTGGGGACAAAGCAACCCTGAAATATCTACCCTCTGAAACTGAGGAACATGGGCAAGAGAGGCTAGCTCAGGTGGCAATCGTTAAGCAAAAACAAAACACAAAGGCGTGGAGACCTGGGGAAAAAGCAACCCTGAAATATCTACCCTCTGAAACTGAGGAAGATGGGCAAGAGAGGCTGGCTTCAGGTGGCAATCTTTAAGCAAAAGAAACACACAAGGGCGTGGAGGCCTGGGGAAAAAGCAACACGGAGAAATCCACCCTCTGAAACTGAGGGACATGGGCAAAAGAAGCTAGCTCAGGTTGCAACCTTTAAGCAGAAAAAAAACACAAGGGCGTGCAGACCTGGCAAAAAAGCCACAGTGAGAAATCTACCCTCTGAAACCGACGAAGATGGACAACAGAGGCTAGCTCAGGTGGCAATTTTTAAGGAAAAATAAAAGGAAGTGCGTGGAGACCTGGGGAAAAAGCAACACGGAGAAATCTACCCTCTAGAACTGAGAAAGAAGCGCAACAGAGGCTAGCTCAGGTGGCAATCTTTAAGCAAAAAAAATAAAATAAAAAAATACAATGGCGAGGAGACCCGGTGAAAAAGCAACCCTGAAAAAGGTACCCTCTGAAACTGAGGAAGCAGGGCAACAGTGCCTAGCTCAGGTGACAATCTTTAAGCAAAAGAAACACACAAGGGCGTGGGGAGCTGGCGAAAAGGCAACACTGAGAAATCCACCCTCTGAAACGGACGAAGATGGGCAACAGAGGCTAGCTCAGGTGGCAATCGTTAAGCAAAAGAAACACACAAGGGCGTGGAGACCTGGGGAAAAAGCAACACGGAGAAATCCACCCTCTGAAACTGAGGAAGATGGGCAAGAGAGGCTACCTCAGGTGGCAATCCTTAAGCAAAAACAAAGCACAAAGGCGTGGAGCCCTGGGGACAAAGCAACCCTGAAATATCTACCCTCTGAAACTGAGGAACATGGGCAAGAGAGGCTAGCTCAGGTGGCAATCGTTAAGCAAAAACAAAACACAAAGGCGTGGAGACCTGGGGAAAAAGCAACCCTGAAATATCTACCCTCTGAAACTGAGGAAGATGGGCAAGAGAGGCTGGCTTCAGGTGGCAATCTTTAAGCAAAAGAAACACACAAGGGCGTGGAGGCCTGGGGAAAAAGCAACACGGAGAAATCCACCCTCTGAAACTGAGGGACATGGGCAAAAGAAGCTAGCTCAGGTTGCAACCTTTAAGCAGAAAAAAAACACATGGGCGTGCAGACCTGGCAAAAAAGCAACAGTGAGAAATCTACCCTCTGAAACCGACGAAGATGGACAACAGAGGCTAGCTCAGGTGGCAATTTTTAAGGAAAAATAAAAGGAAGTGCGTGGAGACCTGGGGAAAAAGCAACACGGAGAAATCTACCCTCTAGAACTGAGAAAGAAGCGCAACAGAGGCTAGCTCAGGTGGCAATCTTTAAGCAAAAAAAATAAGATAAAAAAATACAATGGCGAGGAGACCCGGTGAAAAAGCAACCCTGAAAAAGGTACCCTCTGAAACTGAGGAAGCAGGGCAACAGTGCCTAGCTCAGGTGACAATCTTTAAGCAAAAGAAACACACAAGGGCGTGGGGAGCTGGCGAAAAGGCAACACTGAGAAATCCACCCTCTGAAACGGACGAAGATGGGCAACAGAGGCTAGCTCAGGTGGCAATCTTTAAGCAAAAGAAACACACAAGGGCGTGGAGACCTGGGGAAAAAGCAACACGGAGAAATCCACCCTCTGAAACTGAGGAAGATGGGCAAGAGAGGCTACCTCAGGTGGCAATCCTTAAGCAAAAACAAAGCACAAAGGCGTGGAGCCCTGGGGACAAAGCAACCCTGAAATATCTACCCTCTGAAACTGAGGAACATGGGCAAGAGAGGCTAGCTCAGGTGGCAATCGTTAAGCAAAAGAAACACACAAGGGCGTGGAGACCTGGGGAAAAGGCAACACTGAGAAATCCACCCTCTGAAACGGACGAAGATGGGCAACAGAGGCTAGCTCAGGTGGCAATCGTTAAGCAAAAACAAAACCCAAAGGCGTGGAGACCTGGGGAAAAAGCAACCCTGAAATATCTACCCTCTGAAACTGAGGAAGATGGGCAAGAGAGGCTGGCTTCAGGTGGCAATCGTTAAGCAAAAGAAACACACAAGGGCGTGGAGACCTGGGGAAAAAGCAACATTCAGAAATCCACCCTCTGAAACTGAGGAAGATGGGCAACAGAGGCTACCTCAGGTGGCAATCGTTAAGCCAAAGAAACACACAAGGGTGTGGAGACCTGGGGAAAAAGCAACACGGAGAAATCCACCCTCTGAAACTGACGAACATGGGCAAAAGAAGCTAGCTCAGGTTGCAACCTTTAAGCAGAAAAAAAACACATGGGCGTGCAGACCTGGCAAAAAAGCAACAGTGAGAAATCTACCCTCTGAAACCGACGAAGATGGACAACAGAGGCTAGCTCAGGTGGCAATTTTTAAGGAAAAATAAAAGGAAGTGCGTGGAGACCTGGGGAAAAAGCAACACGGAGAAATCTACCCTCTAGAACTGAGAAAGAAGCGCAACAGAGGCTAGCTCAGGTGGCAATCTTTAAGCAAAAAAAATAAGATAAAAAAATACAATGGCGAGGAGACCCGGTGAAAAAGCAACCCTGAAAAAGGTACCCTCTGAAACTGAGGAAGCAGGGCAACAGTGCCTAGCTCAGGTGACAATCTTTAAGCAAAAGAAACACACAAGGGCGTGGGGAGCTGGCGAAAAGGCAACACTGAGAAATCCACCCTCTGAAACGGACGAAGATGGGCAACAGAGGCTACCTCAGGTGGCAATCGTTAAGCCAAAGAAACACACAAGGGTGTGGAGACCTGGGGAAAAAGCAACACGGAGAAATCCACCCTCTGAAACTGAGGAACATGGGCAAAAGAAGCTAGCTCAGGTTGCAGCCTTCAAGCCGGAAAAAAAAAGACGCAAGGGCGTGGAGAGCTGGCGAAAAAGCAACACTGAGAAATCTACCCTCTGAAACCGAAGAAGATGGGCAACAGAGGCTAGCTCAGGTGGCAATCTTTAAGCAAAAAAAAAAAAATAAAAAAATACAATGGCGAGGAGACCCGGTCAAAAAGCAACCCTGAAAAAGGTACCCTCTGAAACTGAGGAAGCAGCGCAACAGTGCCTAGCTCAGGTGACAATCTTTAAGCAAAAAAAAAAAACAAAAAACAAAAAACAAAAAACAAAACCCACAATGGAGTGGAGACCCGGGGGAAATCAACACTGAAAAATACAAAAAGAATGGAAGACCAATAGACAGAGCAGGCACTTTCACCTGGGGTGGAGGAGGTACGCATGGATGACCGATAAGCGCATGAAAAGATGTGAGCTGTTCCCTGGAAAAGCAAGTGAGAAAATTAGAGGGAGACATTGTGGGGACACATGCGTGAGACTGCCTTCTTCCAAATACCGGAACAGGATCAAACTGCTAGTCAGGTCGCGGAGAAGCCAAGTCAGTCACTCACGCCTCACTGGTGGTGAAGGGAAACGGTATGGCCTCTGTGAAAAAGGGCGTGGCGGGTTCCAAAACTGACACGCCGCGGAAACAACCACCGAAAGTGGCAACCTACATAAGCCTTTGGTGTATCTTGCCTCCTAAGAGCGTCTGTATGTAGCTGGAGCCTTGGGTCGTTAAGGCTTCCACAGTGATCTGTGGTGGGTGGGTGGGGGGGGGGGGCCTTGGGCCTTGGGGGTCTCCGCTGGACCTCCAGGAAGTCAGCTTTTGTGGAGTCCCGTGAGTCCTTCCAGGGAGGGAGGCATCCAACCCGAGGGTGGTCTGGAGGGCACCACTCCCACCACTCCCGGGGGCTGGGGCGGGGGGCGGGGTGGGGGCTGCGGCCACGTTCCTGTTCATTCACACAGAATCCGGGGCATGAATGTTCTTAGCAGCTCTGTTCCACACAGCCCCACACTGGAAACCACACAGACGTCCTGCGAGTCCCATCCCTTGCTCATGTCGCCGGGGCTCCGGAGGAGGGCCACTCTGTAAAAGCGGCCGCCAGATGGCGCCCAACGACCGGCGCGGAGGGGTCAGCGGGAGGGAACCGGGTCACCAGCCAGCGAGAGTGCACAGCCTGAGCCCACCGCCGGGTCAGGTCTCTCTCTGTCTCTGTCTCTGTCTCTGTCTCTGTCTCTCTCTGTCTCTGTCTCTGTCTCTGTCTCTCTCTGTCTCTCTCTCTCTCTCTTTCTCTCTGGGCCCGCTTGGGGCGGCCGGGAGGTCACCACGTGAGGCCCCAGGGTGTCCACCTCGGAGCTCCCAGGCAGCACAGGGCAACCCTGGGCGCAGAAGGAGGTGTTGGAAAATCGGCGGGGAGGGGGGTGGGGTGGGTGGGCTTGCCAGGAAGGGGACAGACTCCCCACGTGACTTCTGGGCCGGGCCGGGCGCGGGGCTGCCGGCTGGCTGACGCGGACAGAGGTGGAAAAGTCCCCGGAGATGCCACGGGGCAGGCCGGGGCTGCCGGCCCCCGCTTCCCGGAGCGGCCCGAGCACTTCCCGGGCTCCCGGGAGGACTTAGAAAATCACGGCGGGGTGGGGGGTGGGGGTCGCTGTCAAACCGAAACCATGCACGTCATCAGAGAAGGACCGTGACGACGGAGGAATTGTCCGCAGTCTGTCAGGAATTGTGTGCAGCCTGTCACTTCCGGCCCAGAGGGTCTCTCTAAGGCAGACGGACAGACAGAGCCCACAAGTCGTAGAGGAAAGGACCGAGCCGCTTGGCCGCGGAAAAGTTTACAACACAAAACAGGTCTCCCTCCGCACGGGGCCACAGCAAAGCCCAAAGACGACACACGGGGGGGAGCATGGGTGCAGATGCACGTGTGGTGATAAGAATATGGATTTCAGCAGGGCTTCCCGTCCTCATCAACAAGCAGAAGCACCCAAATGGTGGGGGTTGGGGGGCAGAGACCTCACAGCCATTCCCTCCACAAATCGAGTTCCCCAGGACATCCTCACAGCGCCGTGCTGTGAGTGTGTGTGGGTGTTTAAAATGGAGTAAATGTGGACGTGGAACTGCTCCGTGAAACCAAAATAACAACAGTCGTAGATCTTCTTTGGTCATTTAGAAAATTCTTTTTTTTTTTTTTTTCCCCAGCGGTGCACGTATTTCCCTTCCAAAAAAGAAGAACGGGAAAGGAGATGTTAAAGGCAAGCAGAGAGAGGAAAACTGTTGCAAAACAAAAGCTGAGCTCCCGTCCGAGGGAGGCCTCCTCCATTGGAGGCCTAGGAAATCATTCTGACAAAATGGAGGATCTCTGTCTTTGGTGTCGATTCCCTCAGAGGTCAAGAGAAACATTTTCCAATGTCTTTATCAGGAGGAGACTAGAAGTTAGAGAAAAGTATCCTTTCGGGAGTGAGAAAAACAAATTCTGATTTTGCATCAGCTTCCCTCCGATCTTGAAACTCATTGACTTGATTCCATTCTGTCGACGGAAATAATCCGGAACCAATCTATCCGTGAAAATCGGGGTG
This sequence comes from Equus asinus, assembly GCF_041296235.1. NCBI lineage: Eukaryota > Metazoa > Chordata > Mammalia > Perissodactyla > Equidae > Equus > Equus asinus. The sequence goes on from NW_027225030.1 coordinate 48,760, forward strand.
CGTTTATTCTGAGCTAAAATGTGAGGACTGTGGCCCGGGGCCTTTCTTCCCGAAGGAAGAGAGGGTGCCCGGGAAGTGGGGTGTACAGAGTGCTTCTAGACCCCCAGAGAGGACGTTTCACATAGGATCGAAAGGTCCCTTGGATGATAGTCGCGAGACTGCTCTGTCGGCACAGCGATCGACAGACACTGCTGGGTGGCAGGTCTGTTGTCTGGGCCTGGGTGGTCACAGGGGAGCCGGATGGTCAAAGGTGAGCGCAACCATCCGCTCCTAGCCTAAGGAAAGATGCCTCTCCTTAAGGAAAGGCCCGAGCACGGGGAAGCTGCTCCTTTCCCTTAAGGGCATTGGTTCTTGCCGTAGGAAATGTGTAAAGCGGATCTACGATGCGATGCGTGCTCGACGGCCACGTCAGGCCCTTTTCGAAAAACACTGTCAGGCCGAATTAGGCCGACACCCAATGGCTTCCTCATAGACTCCCATAGATCCTATCGCTCGCCATTTCTATCTGTCCACTCGTTCCAATTTTAGGCCACTTGACCACGAACAGGCCTTTTTCTCAGATTATTTTCCCCGTGAAACTTTGATCACCTTTTCACAGACAAAACGATCTTTACTTTTTAGGCCCTCTTGCCTGAAGGCAGCCATCTCACTTTCCTTGAACACAAAGATGTTTCCCATATTCACTTTTAGTGGCTTTTTGTTTTGTTTTGTTTTGTTTTGAGGACGATGAGCCCTGAGCTAACTGCTGCCAATCCTCCTCTTTTTGCCGAGGAAGGCTGGCCCTGAGCTCACCTCCGTGCCCATCTTCCTCTATTTCATATGTGGGACGCCTACCACCACGTGGCTCGCCCAGCGGTGCCACGTGCACCCCCGGGATCCGAACTGGCGAACCCCGGGCCGGCGAAGCGGAACAGGCACACTTAACCAGCGCGCCACCGGGCCGGCCTAGTGGCTTTCATCGCATTTGTTAAGTAGATTTTTTAACCCTCACGAACCTTAATTTTGGTGAAAACTAAGAAGCCAGCAATTAGGAACTGTCCTTCCCATGAGCATTCCGTCGCTTGGCCAATGTCTAAACACTTGGCCACTTTTAGAAACATGGGATTTCATAGGTTTAGCTTTTCCTTCGCTTTATTTGATTTCATCTCACTTTAGTTTTTGGGTGAGGAAGATCGGCCCTCACAGAGCTAACGCCTGTTGCCAATCTTCCGTTTTTGTTTTTTTTTCCCCCCCTCCCGATTTTTCTCCCCCAATCCCCCCCATGACATAGTTGTCTATCTTAGTTGAGGGCCCTTCCAGTTGTGGCATGTGGGACGCCGCCTCCACACGGCCCGACGAGCGGTGCCGTGTCCGTGCCGTGCCCGGGATCTGAACCGGCAAAACCCTGGGCCGCCGAAGGGGAGCTTGTGAACTTAACCACTCGGCCACGGGGCCGCCCCTGTCCGTGGACTTTTTTATCACCTGATTTCACCTCGCAAAACTTCAAAGCTTCAAGTTATCAGAGAGGTTTGGGAAGTTGTTTTTATTAATTTAATTAATTTATTTTTCGAGGAAGACGAGCCCCGAGCTGACACCTGCTGCCAATTCTCCTCTTTTTGCCCCGGGAGAGTGATCCCGAGCTAACATCCGTGCCCATCCCCCTCCCCTTGATAGGCGGGACGCTGACCACAGCGTGGCTCGCCAAGCGGCGCCACGTCCGCACCCTGGATCCGAACCTGCGAACCCCTGGCTGACAAAACGGAACGTGCGAACTTAACCGCTGTGCCGCCGGGCTGGCCCTTCGGGAAGTTATTTTCAGGACACGGGCCATAAACTAGAATCACCGCTACAGGTTTATCGGAGCGACATCAGCGTTCGTGGTGGATTGAGTCGTCCCCTCTGTCTCTCCCCTCCAGGGCACAACCAAAGGGACGTCTATCGACCCACCCACCAAGGATTCCCCCCCCCCCCCCCCGCACGGCACAGCAGGATGCCTGAGAGATCCACGCAGCCCTACAGCGGCAAGTCACATTCGCACAGTCAAAATTCAATGGCAGAGACAAAACGTTAAGGTCAGTGAGAGGGAAGAGAATAACCGGCCCAGGAGCAACGGTGTGAAGAACACGGAGAAGACGGGTCCTAGACGCCGGGGTCCCCGGAGCAGCGATTTCATCAGAGGCCCGCAAACGTCCACGATCTCCACACCACGTTTATGGCCGACTGCGTGCGTGGGTCCTTTGGAATCGACCAGGCTACCGTCCGGGCCACTTTGGGACATCGTGTCCAGCTGCCCCGAGCGGTGGAGCTGTCGTTCAAGTGTAAGATGGGGCCCGTCCGGGGAGAGAATGGGGACGGGGAAAGGGAGGCCGCGGGAAGTCACAGAGTCTGAGGTGTTCGGGGGAGACTGACTCTTCTGAAGTGGAGGTGGTAGAAGGAGAGCAGCAGGATTTTTGGATTTTTGTTCCCTCTGTTAGGTATCTGGGTCCGGAGGAGAGTGGGGCGGGGGGGGGGGCGGGTGGTGGTGGTGGTGGTGGGTGTGAGGCTGAGGCGGGGCTGGTGTTTCCTTTCCGAGTCAGGTGGAAGAGCTCCTCCAGTGGAGGTTTTTAGACAAGGGGTCTGGTCTGGCAGGATGGGAGGTTGCGGGTTGAGCCACAGGGGAATCTGTCGTAGCTCAGACTCGGGCCTTTGAAGAAATAGACAGAGAGAGGAGTTTTGCTCTGTCTGTCACCGCAGCCGGCACCTCAGGAGCAACAACAGGAGGCTTCCCGAATGAGTGAAGGGGCAGGAGCCAGCGTGCCCCGTGCCTCTCTCAGCCCTGCGCCGGCAGGGAAGGAAGCAGGCAGGCAGGCCTCAGGGCTACTCCCGTCCTACTGCCCGGTGGTCCCTGTCCCGGCCCCGCCCCCACTCTCCCCCTGACCCTCACCGCTCCCCAGCCCTCTTCTCAGCCAGAGAGGCGATGGGGGGGGGCGGTGCGGTCCCAGAACAAGTTTCCTCTCATCCGCCATCATCTTGCCACCCTGACGACTTGGCCTGAGATCCGGCCTAGGCTGTACCCTGAGATCCGGCCTAGGCTGTACCCGTGTGTGGTTTTCCTGTGGACAAGGGGGCCGGTTCACCATTTCGGAAGAAACCCCTAGCCTTCCACTGCCGAGTCGCCAGCCTGGGAGGGGGGAGGGGGGAGGGGGGAGGGGAGGTCAGGCCCATTCATTCCGATGGGCCTGGCGTCAGGGCTTCATTCAAGTGCAGGAAGCTCTCTCCCATGGCCTCGGGCTTTTTTCCATTGAACGGCTTTCTTCAATTCCCCCACCCTTAGGCCGCAGTCCACCAAGGGCCGGGAGGCAGGGAGGGAAGATGTTGGGGCAGGGTGGCTGTCTGAGAAACTCGCCTCATCTGGGGCAGAAAGAGTGCCCCCCTCCTTTCTCTAACCCTACTAGACTGCTTGAGGATCACGGACGGTTTGGCTCATCGATGAGCCCTGCGTTATGGGCCCGGCAAGCAAACTCCTAACGGGCAACCCGCCGCTCTAGGCGTGTGTGGGTTTTTTGATCTTTCACCTTCAAGTTCGCACGACATCGGTCCGTGTCCCCCGCCCCGGCTTCCCATGGGAAATCCTCCGTCTCTTTCCACAGACTCACTGGCGACTTCACACAGTGCCTGCCTCCTCCTCCTTAGGAAGGAAGGAAGGAAGGAAGGAAGGAAGGAAGGAAGGAAGGAAGGAAGGAAGGGAGGGGCTGACCCCGTGGCCGAGCGGTTGAGTTTGCACGCTCCGCTTCAGCGGCCCGGGGCTTGGAAGGTTCGGATCCTGGGCTCGGACACGGCACCGCTCATCAAACCACGCTGAGGTGGCGTCCCACACGGCAGAACCAGAGGGACCCTCAAAGAGAATATAGAACTAGGTACTGGGGTGCTCTGGGGAGAAGAAGAAGAAGGAGGAGGAATAAAAAGAAAAGAAAAGATTGGCAATGAGCTCGGGTGCCAGTCTTTAAAAAAAAAAAAAAAAAAAGAGGAAGAAAGATGGACAAACAGGAACGAATCCCACTGACGGCACCTCCAAATGGTGGGGGGCAGGGGGGTGGGGGGGGTGGGGAGTGGCATCATCGGGCCAAGGGTGACTCTAAGCGTGATCCCGCGGTTGTGTTATTTGACATTTTATCGAATCGATTTATTATTTTATTTTTGAGGAAGATGAGCCCTGAGCGAACATCTGCCACCAATCCTCCTCTGTCGGCCGAGGAAGACTGGCCCTGAGCTGACATCCGTGCCCATCCCCCTCTACTTTCCAGGTGGGACGCCTGCCACAGCGTGGCTCGCCAAGCGGTGCCGGGTCCTGCGCCCGGGATCCGGACCGGCGAACCCGGGGCCGGCGGAGCAGAACGTGCGAACTTCACCGCCGCGCCACCGGGCCGGCCCCCGGAGTTGTTTTGAAAATCCAGTAAGGGGCTGGCCCCGTGGCCGAGTGGTTAAGTTCGCGCGCTCCGCTGCAGGCAGCCCAGTGTTTCATCGGTTCGTTCGGATCCCGGGCGCGGACACGGCACTGCTCATCAAACCACGCTGAGGCGGCGTCCCACATACCACCGCTAGAAGGACCCACCGCGAAGAACACACAACTACGTACCGGGGGGCTTTGGGGAGAAAAAGGAAAGACAAAAAATAAAATCTTCCAAACTCCAATAAAACTTTGAGTGAAGACGACGAGGAGGATGCGAAACGTATCTCACGCCTCCGAGCCGAGCCGTCCGTTTAGGTTTAGGAAGGGGGACGAGGACCCTTTGTAAGCGACATCCCTTTTTAAGCACCATTCTAAACCACAGAACAGAACTCCCTCTCCTCGACCCGGAGCGAGGAGGTTCCTGGGTGTGTCAGAGAGGGTCACGTCCTCTGCAGCACGAACGAACCGCCAGGGTTCGGCCACGGGAAAGAATTTCTTCCTCTCCAGGGGGACTAAAAGTCACCGACGGCAGCGGGCGTAGGTGCTATCCTTCCCGTCCAGGAAAGGCAGGGAGAACTTCAGCCGTGAAGAGAAGGAGGTCTTCCTCACTCCCCGTTTTGGGAGGGCCCCTTTGGCAGGGGAGTTTTGTCTCCTGATTTCAAGTCAGGAAGAAAAGGGAGAGAGAGAGAGAGAGAGAGAGAGAGAGAGAGAGTGTGTGTCCTTCTCGTGCCAGGTCGGTCTGAGGGGGACCTCCTCTGGTTTCCTCCCTTCCCAGGGAACGCCGTTCGCTCCTTCTTCTAGAAAAAGCTCCCAAAGCACCACCGCCCAGGATGGTCGACCTACGCCCATCGTCCCTCCTTTCCCAATCATTTCTACCGCGACAGAGGGACAGAGGCCCCTGCCCCATCCCCATCCCCACCCCCACCCCCATCGCCTGCCTCCTTGATGGCCAAAGGAGCTGCCTCTGAGAATGGAACGGGGCTTGGAAACCTTCTAGAGGGGTGACTCTCACCTGCCTGCCTGCTGGGAAAAGCACCACGCTGTCCATCGGACTGCTCTTTTGGGCAAACGTAGGCGTGCCACATAGCGATCGACAGCTATGGCGGGGGGGGGGGCGGGGTGGCGTGGTGGTGCCCAGGATCCACGACACGTGACGGCTGCGGAGCACGACAGCCCTAAGACCTTGAGGGAGACGGGGTGGCGCGTGAATCCTTTCGGAACGAGAACGACAGGAAACGTTGACGGGGACGTGTTCTCCTCTCGAGAACACACCAACGCCTCGCACGGTGTCTGACCCGGGGTGCCTCTGACTTTTGTCATCAGAGACGATCCTCTCGACCGCCCCTCACGCTTTGGGGAAAAGGGGAGAGGGACTCGGTAGCACGGGAAAAGCCATCCATCCGCCCTTCCTTTCCGTCTTCACGGCTCCTTCTCGTGGAAAACGAGGAAGCCGTCCGGAGGAACGGAACACTGACCCGGGCCAAAGCGTGGCCCAGCCTTAGCCTCCAAAACCTTCTGCTAAGTGAGAGGTGCCAGACATCCAAGGCGACCTACGTTGCGATTCCACACAGAGGAGAGAGCTAGAACGGTCCAACCCTAGAGGGCGACAGCAGATGGCGGCGGCGGCGGCGGCAGCAGGGGTGGTGGTGATCGTGGTGGGGCAGATCCGGGAGTGGGGCCGTTTTTTCTTTCGGGGGGAGGGGATGGAAACGGAAACCTTCTGGAAATAGATAGCCATGACGGATGCGCCACCTTGGGGAGAGAGACTCCCGAAGGCCACTGGCTTGTGTCCCGTGGAAAGGATGGATTCGGTGGGATGGGAATTCTACCTCCGTGTAGAGCGTGTGGTAAACCACGAGGTAGGTGGGTGGGTGGGTGGGTGGGTGGGTGGCCTCCCTGCCTCGCCTCCACCTAGACGTCCACACACAGAGACCGACGAGGGAGGGAGGGAGGGAGGGAGGGAGGGAGAGAGACAAGACGGACAGAGGCCGAGGCCGAGGCCGAGGCAGTGAGCGAGTAAGTGATCGACCCTGGCCATAGGGATTCCTCAGAGGGCGTCTCTTGGCTCCCCAAACGAAGAATGTGTGTGGAGATCGAGAAAGATCACCGACCTAGGAGAACCAGCAAGACTTCTTCACCCGCCAGAGAGCCGCTGGGCCCCTGCCGTCCCTGCCACCGCCACCCCTACCCCTCGCCTTTGGCAGCGACGCCAACGAAAGGCAGGCAGACGAGTGGGAGAGTCGTGTGGTGGTGTCCCCCAAGGAAGGTGGGTCCATGCCGACGAGCGGTCGTCGGCGTGTGGAAAAGCCAGAGGCGGGCTGACTAGAAGGAGGGCGTCCTGGAGGAAGGGACCAGGGTGTGAGGGAGAGAGGCCTGTTCCTCTTCCCCTGTCGGCCCCAAGTCAGGGGCCCAAAGGAGGAAAGCTGTCCGTTCCTTTCCGACTCGGACGGTTCGGGCGGAACCGACCGATCCCCGCGGCAGCGCAGTCGGGGCTTTCTGGACCAGAACCCCTCTCTCTGTCGCCTTTCGACCACACGCACGCTTTAGAGGCCAAGGGAAAATGGATCGGGTCTCTCTGTCTCTCTCCCTAGAAAACAAGGGGCCAGGGGCCGAGCCCGTGGACGAGCGGTCAAGTATGCGCCCCCCACCCCGGCCCCCGGCTTCGACGGCCCAGGTTTTCACCGGTTCGGATCCTGGGCGCAGCCCCAGACCCAGCATCGCCCTTCAAGCCACGCCGAGGCGGCGTCCCACATAGCAGAAACGCGAAAGACCTACCACTGGAACCTACAACTATGGACGGGACGGGACGGGACGGGGCGGGGCGGGGCGGGGCGGGGGTGGGGGGGGCGGCTTTGGGGAGCAGGAAGAAAGAAAAAATAAAAGAAACACAAGGACGGTCATCGCGATAGTTCTTTCCACTTCCATCCATATGTTAACAGGACCCAAGTTTCCCGACCTCCATTTGGATGTATGTTAACTAAATGGAGAAGCTATTCAAAGGACTCCTCTAAAGAAGTCCACGTTCTTCTTTCTAAATGATAATGAAAATCATTGTCACCACCGCTCTTCCGACCCTCCATGTCCAGACGGCCTCCCGCCCCTCCCCTATCCCCAACTCCCGCCCCGCCCCGCGCCGACCCCCGACCCCGGCATTCTCCACGCCCACCTTTCCCTCTCCACTCCTACCCCCCCGTCCCCCGCCGCCCGGGACACCGCACCCCGCGCCCCCCCCCCCAATCCAGGCCGGGCCACCTGGTCGACCTCCTCGAACACTATATAAGAGGATGCCGGGCAGCAGGTGGCGCCCGACAAGCGGCCTCCTCACAGGCCGGACGGATCAGCCTCGCGGGGGCGGGCGATGGGGAGGCGTTCGTCCAGGTCAGGTCAGGTCGGGGGAGGGAGGATGCCGCGCCGGCCGGCCTGGTGCGTGGCCTGGTCCCGATCCACCCCGCGTCTCGTTTCTCGGGCCGGGACGAGTACAGGCGGGGAGGCCGACTCGGTCACGGAAAGCGGCCTTGGGGAGGTTTTGGCGAACGTCCCTGTCCCGGGGCCGTCTGCCGACTAGGGGACGGAGTCCTCCTCCATGCTCCTTCTCGCCCCCAGTCGGGCGGGTTGTGGGTCGCGCGGTCGACTTGTCCATTTCCCCGGAGGCATCCTGCCTGCCGGGGCTCCCTCCCTCGGGCCGGTGCGAGCGGTCCTCGGGCGGCCCGGGAATTTGGGCCGCAGCGAACGAACGAACGAAGCCCGTCCCTCCTGCGTCGGCACCGATGAGACACAGCCCTGGTGGATGGAGCCGCTTTCCTCGGGTTTCCTTTTGCTTTCGGCCGCTGCTGCCACCAAACCTCCCTAAACGATAGGAATGAAAACGGGAACCGTTGGCATAATAAAAGCGTTTTGGTTGGCGTGTTTCTTGGCTTTTGGGGACTCGAGAGGTATGATGGATGATCTCCGATTGACGTTTGGAAGGTCTATTTCATCCCAGTCGCACGAACCCCGAAAACGTGGCGGCTGGACGAGGGAGGGAGGGAGGGAGGGAGGGAGGGAGGGAGGGAGGCCAACCACGGGATTTCCGCACGACCAGCTGATGGACACGAGCGCCCCGTGAGCCGGGCGGAGGGCAGCCGCCCGGGTCTCGCAGCTACGTGCCCGCGGAACCCTCGGGACTGCGAGAAGCCGGAGCGACCCGCAGCCATGTGGCGCTCGGCGCGGACATCTGGTCGACCCGCGCGCCACGGGACCCGGGGCCCGAGTCCGGGCCGGGCCGCCGGTCGACCCGGCAGGGCGGCTGCCCCGGGGGCCTCGCGGCTGCTCGTCCGCAGCCTCCAGGGAGCCC
>NW_027225030.1:65000-67500 GCF_041296235.1 Equus asinus
GACGTCCGCCCGGCCTTCCGCCCCGCCCCGCCCCCCCCGCCACGACCGACCCCCGAAGGAGGGCGGGCGGGCGGGCGAGCGGGCGGGCGGGCGGAGAGACGCGGGCGGGCGGACGGGGGCACGAGCCGGCGGCACGGGCGAGGGGCCCCGCCGGGGAGGAGGGGGGGCGGAGCGGGACGCCGCCACGCGCACGGCGGACGCGTCGCGGCGACGCGTGGGAGGAGAGGGCGGAGGGGCGGCGGCGGGCGCGGCGGGGCCGGCGGTCGCCCCCGACCGCCGACCTTACCCGCGCGCGTCCCACCGCCTCCCGACACCCGCCCCTCCGCCGCGAGCCGCCACGGCCCGTCGGGCGGCGGACGCGGCGCCCGCCCGCCCGCCCGGGGCTCGGGGCACACGGCGCGGCGCGGCCGCGACCCAGGGGAGGGCGCGCGGCGGCGGACGACGCCGCGGCGTCCCGCGGGTCACCGCCGGGGCCCGCGTCCCCGGGGCGCGGCCCCGCGCACGCGACTCGGCCTCGGCGCGAGCCACCCCGACGGGGCGAGGCCGGGGAGGGGTCACGGTCCGGGACCCGGGCGCGCCGGGGACCGGCGAGGGGCCGGCCGGACGCACCGGGACGGACCGCCGACGGGGGCGAGCGGCGACCGGACAGGCGGCCCGGACGCGGGCCCCCCGAACCCGGCGGCCCCGACCGCGCGCCGCGGGACCCGTCTCGTCCCCGCCCCGGCCACCCCGAGGCCGCGTGCGGCGCGAGGGAGCCCCCGAAGGCACCGTGGCGGCCACGGGCACCTCGGCGCGAGCTCTCGCGTCTGTCTCTCCCTCGACTCGCGGGCGGCGGCCCCCACCCCGGGACCCCGCGCGGCGCCGCCGCCGCCGACCCCCACGCGCCTCCGACGACCGGGCGCCGGGGCGCGTGGGAGGAGGGGCGGGCGCGCGGGGCGGAGGAGGGGCACCGCGTCTGCACTTAGGGGGACGGAGGGCCCGGGGCGGGCCCTGCGAGAGACCCCCAGCCGCGCGCCCCGGGGCAGGCGACACCCACACCCCGGGGGCGATTGATCGTCAAGCGACGCTCAGACAGGCGTAGCCCCGGGAGGAACCCGGGGCCGCAAGTGCGTTCGAAGTGTCGATGATCAATGTGTCCTGCAATTCACATTAATTCTCGCAGCTAGCTGCGTTCTTCATCGACGCACGAGCCGAGTGATCCACCGCTAAGAGTCGTACGAGTTTGAACGGCGGGGTCCCCCCGCAGGGCGGGGGAAGAGCCCGCCCCTGGCACGGCACATCCCCGGAGGGTGCCTCCGGCCGGCCAGAAAGGCACAACGAGACCAGACTCCGTGAGGCCGGAAGGTTGGACGACGGGGCGTCCGGCACGGGCCCCGCGGGGCCGTGCTCGGACACCCCACAGGCGCCCGGGGGCTCCCGCCTCGCCCGAGGACGCGGGGGCGCGCACACGCCCGCGCGCGCACGCGACGACACGACGGCCGCCGGGGACGCCCCCTCCCGACGGCCGCCGCGACGGCGGCGCGGCGCGGCACGGCGCGGCGCCCCGGCCCGGCGAGGCGGAGTCTGGGGGAGAAGGGCCAGGCCTCCCGACTCCCCGCGGGCCCGACCGCCCCGACCCAAGGCGGACGGGCGAGGCCCCCCAGGGGTCTTTAAACCTCCGCGCCGGGACGCGCTAGGTACCTGGATGGGGGGAAGCCAAAGCAACGGACGAGGCGGAGCGGGTAGTGCCGCGCGGCCACCGCCTCGACGCCGCCCGCGCCGCCCGCGGCCACCCGGGGACGGACGCAGGCCTCGGCGCTGCCCGCCCGTGACCGAACCCCACACCGCCGGGCGCCGCCGACCGACGAGCCCACCGCGCCCGCGGCCCCCTCGACGCCGGGCGTGCCCCCCTCGCGTCCGACGCACGCCACCAGACCCGACCCGACTTTCCCCCGGGGACCCTCCCCGCACCCGCGTCCCAGGCCCCTCGCCACGGAGGGCGAGGGGCTGCGGCGGGGAAGCGGGGAGCGAGCGGACAGGGCGGGGGTGGTGGGCGGACGTGGCCGGCCGGACGCGGGCGCCCGGGGCGCCGAGGGCGGGCGGAGACGCGGAGGCACCGTCGGACGGACGACGACGCCGACGGCCGGGGAACGGCCCAGGGCGGGCGACGGGAGGCGGCGGGCGGCGGGCACCCCGCGTGAGCCGAGGCTCCGAGGCCCCCGGGGGACCTGACCCCGGGGACTCCGCGGGGGCTCGCGCCGCCACGCCGCCCTTCCCGAGACGCGCCGAGGGCGCCGCCGCCCGCGAGAGCGGGGGACGGACGGCGCCGGAGACGGAGGCGCGGCGCGACAACGCCGGCCCGCCTCGCGGGAGACCGGAGGGCGCGGGGACGGACGCGCCGGGGGCGGCGGCGCGGAGGACGCGGCGGCCTCGGAACGCCGGGCGGACGGAGGCCGGAAGGGGCTCGTGGGCTCGCCGAGATCGAGCCCACTCCCTCCGGACCACCGCCGACCCGGGACCG
>NW_027225030.1:70000-72175 GCF_041296235.1 Equus asinus
GCCGCGGGAGACGGTCCCCCGCCCGCACGCAACGTCGCCGTCGCGCGGGTGGCGGCGGCGGACACGGAGGAGGCCGCAGCGGCCCCGGGAAGCGAGTCGCGCTCGGGGCGGGGCCCCGGTCGGGCAGCCAGAACAGGCGACGACGGGGAAGGGCTCGGGAGAAGGCCGGCGGCGGCGAGGGCCGAGGCGCCGGAGAGGCGGCGGCGGAAGGGCCGCGGCCCGCCGAGAGACGCGCTCGGGGCGAAGGAGGGAAGACAGAACCTCCCGAGGCAAGTCGGCCGCCGGAGCACACACGGGGTCTCACCGCCAGGGGCCTCCAGCACCAGGGGCGGTCCCGCGGCGCCCAGAACGGCGACTGGCCCCGTCGCCCGCGCGCAGCTCACGGGGGCTCGGCCCCGCCACGGCCAGGGCTCTCCCGCACACGGCGCCAGCGTCCCGCGCCGGGCGCCTGGCGCGCGGGCCCCACCCGACCGGAGCCGAGAGCACTTCGCCCGGGGCCACCACCGGCCTCGGTGGCCGGAGGCGACACCCGCACGGCGAGGCCCACTTCGGTCCCGGCCGGTGGGCGGCGCGGCCAGGCGTCTGCCCGGGCGGGGGAGCACCGGGGGCAGCGGGGAGCGCGGCGCGCGCCTCGACGGAGGGAGCACGGGCTCGCGGGAAGGCTCCCGGGACGGCCTCGGGCGCGGACGGGCCACCAGGAAAACACACGCGGGATCCCACCGCCAACGACACGCGAGGGCGGTCCCACGACGCCTGGGACGCCGGCCGGCCTCAGCCACCCCTCGGCCTCCCCGCCGGGCCCGGCCCCCACCGCCGGGGGCCTACGTGAGGCGCCCCCGCCGCCGGGGGCCGCCCCGTCCACCCAGCCACCCGTCTGCCTGTCTGGTCTGCTCCGGGGCCCACGTCCCGAGGGAACGCGCCCGAGAGCGGCGGCGGCCCCCACCCATGCCCGCACGCCACCACCGGCTGCGGCTCGGGACGGGAGCGAGCGGAGAGCCAGCCGCTCGCGGCGGGGCGGAGCCCGGACGGGGCCGGGCCCTCTCCCCGCCCCAGCGCGCGACGGGAGAACCACGCGCACGCTCGCGCACACGCGCGGCCCCGCGCCCGACGACGGCCCGGCCGGGCGTGACCCTCCCCCGACTCGGAGGGGGGAGGCGCCGGCCGCGGTAGGCAAAGAGCAGCTCTGCCCACGCGCCACGGTGGTGGCGTCCGTGGCTACTACGCGCAAAGGAGGGGCGGCGGCTGGGGGGTCCGGTACCCCAAGGCACCCTCTCGGATCGCTAGAGAAGGCTTTCTCACCGAGGGCGTGTCGCCCCCGCCCATCGTCCGCCATCGGGCCCACCAAGGCGCTTACAGACACCATGGCCACGCAATGCAGGAGGGGTCTGCGGTAGAGGTAAGGCCTAGAGCAAGTCGGAGCGTCCGTGGTCAGGGCCGCGAGCCCGCGCTGCCCCGGGCTCGCCATCTCTGGCCACACTGGGCTTAGCTAGGGATCTACAAGGCCCCTGTGCGGCTCCCAAGTCAGTGCCTCCCCTCAGGCCGAGAGACCAAGGGAGGCAGAGACTGGGACGGAGGTGCCGATCAAACAGCACCTCCCAACCAAAGAGCCAGCGCCACGCCGCTGCTCGGCCCGCCACGGTCACTCCCACACCCGCGGGGAAACCCCAGCAAGGGGAACGCGCGGGCACGCGCCCGAGCCTGCCCGCCCCCACACGGCACGCCGTGGGGGGCGACGAGGCACCCGTCCCCCCCGAGGGGGACGAGGGGCACGCCTCCCTTACCGACTCGACCCCCCCGCTCCTCAGACACACCAGCGCAGTGGTTACCTGAGGAGGGCCGACGGGAACAGGGAACGACACCGCCACTCGGCCTCGGGCGCCTGAGGGACGACCTGGAACGCTCCAGGGGCACCGCCAACGGCCTGGGGAACGCGCTCACGCGCCCGGGAAGGCGCGCGGCGCGGCGGCAACACGGCCCGCCCCACCGCGGGGACGGCCGCCCGCGAGACACAGCCAAGAGGCACAGGCAGAGCATCCGCCGCGTCACGGAGACCCCGACACCGCCCACGCCACGAGGCACGGGGCGGGGGAGCGAGGTCGGGCCGGATTCCGCACCCCTGCCGCCTCCCACACGCCACTCGCAGCGGGGGAGAACGGGCGAGGGGACCCGCGGGCA